>NC_057808.1:142655497-142665203 GCF_018294505.1 Triticum aestivum | reverse complement strand
GGCGGCGCGTGAGTGGCTGGAGGCGGCGGCGGCTTTGTCCGGTGACGTACGGACACGTCCGACGGCGCCGGAGGGCGATTTTTAGGGTTTGGACTGCGAATGTCTCGGGAGGGGAGGTGAATATATAGGTAGAGGGAGCTAGGAGAGTCCAAATGAGGTGCGGTTTTCGCCCACATGATTGTGATCGAACGACCTACAGCATGGAAGAGAGTTTGGTGGGTTTTGGGCTGTTTAGAGAGGGGTTTTTTTCTGTAACACACAGGAGGCATCTGCGGTTACCCGGTTAACCGTTGGAGTACCAAACGACCTCCAAATGGTGCGAAACATGACCGGTGGTCTACCGGTGGTATACCAAGGCCACTTGACAAGCCTCGGTCCATTCAGAGAATGTTTGACACCCGCTCACGAAAGAAAACAAGGGGGGAGCACCGGAGGAGATGGGAGCGCCGGATTGCAAAACAGACAACGGGGAAAATGCTCGGATGCATGAGATGAACACGTATGCAAATACAATGCACATGATGACATGATATGAAATGCATGACATGAACAAAATACAAAACAAAAGACAAAACCCGAACACAGAGGGAAAAACATAGCACATAGCCGAAAAAGGCAAGAGTTGGAGTTACAAATATGGCAAGTTACATCCGGGGTGTTACAACACTCCACCATTACGAGAGGATCTCGTCCCGAGATCTAGGACTGAAAGAACTCCGGATATTCGGAACGGCGATTGTCCTCGCGTTCCCAGGTGGCTTCCCAGTCGGAATGGTGCGACCACTTCACTTTCAGGAATTTGATTGACTTGTTGCGAGTCTTGCGCTCAGTTTCTTCAAGAATAGCAACGGGGTGCTCATGATAAGACAAATCTTCTTGGAGGTCAATCTCTTCGAAGTTGATAGTGCGCTCAGGCGTCTTGAAGCACTTGCGGAGCTGTGACACGTGGAACACATCGTGCACGTTCGCGAAGTTGGAAGGAAGCTCAAGTTGATAGGCGAGGTCGCCTCTTTTGCCAATGATCTTGAAAGGACCCACGTATCTTGGGGCAAGCTTCCCTTTGATACCGAAGCGACGAGTGCCTTTCATTGGAGAGACGCGGAGGTAGACATGGTCTCCGATCTCGAAAGCCACATCATGGTGCTTACTATCATAGTAAATCTTCTGGCGCGATTGCGCGGCTTTGAGATTTTCACGGATGACTTTACACATTTCTTCAGCTTCAGTGATTAAGTCATTTCCAAGAAGTTGGCATTCACCAGTCTCTGACCAATTGAGAGGAGTACGACACTTTCTGCCATAGAGAATCTCGATTGGGGCCTTGCCCGAACTTGCTTGGAAGCTGTTGTTGTAGGAGAATTCGGCATATGGAAGACAATCTTCCCATTTCATGCCAAAGGAAATGACACAAGCCCTGAGCATATCTTCAAGAATTTGATTGACTCGCTCGACTTGGCCACTAGTTTGAGGATGGAAAGCTGTGCTGAAGCGAATGTTTGTGCCCATGGCCTTCTGGAAGGAGTCCCAGAACTTAGAGCTGAAGATGCTTCCACGATCTGAAGAAATCAATTGTGGAATGCCGTGCAAGGAGAAAATTCTGGAGGTGTATTGCTCTGCCAACTGAGCTGCTGTGATGGATTCTTTGATTGGAAGGAAATGAGCCACTTTAGAAAGCTTGTCAATGACAACGAAGATAGCATCATTTCCATGCTTGGACTTTGGAAAACCAGTCACGAAGTCCATTTTGATATGATCAAACTTCCATTCTAGGATAGCAAGAGGTTGGAGGAGACCAGCTGGTCGTTGGTGTTCTGCTTGCACTCTTCGACAGACATCACATTCATTCACGAACTGGGCGATTTCTCGCTTCATTCGAGTCCACCAATACGACTGCTTGAGGTCATGATACATCTTCGTACTTCCAGGATGAATGGAAAGAAGAGAATTGTGTGCCTCGTTCATAATGACTTTCCTTAGATCACCTTTAGGAACCACAATCCGGTCCTCGAAGAATAAAGTGTCTCTGTCATCAATGCGATAGCACTTGTATTTGGAAAGACCCTTGTCGATACCACGTTTCACCTTCTTCACCATGGCATCAAGAAGTTGTGCCTCACGAATTTGATCTTCCAAAGTAGGAGAGACTATGAGGTTGGCAAGAAAGCCTTGAGGAACAACTTGGAGATTCAGCTTGCGGAAAGCTTCACAAAGATCCGGTTGGAAAGGCTTGAGAATTAAGCTGTTGCAATAAGCCTTCCTGCTTAAAGCATCTGCAATGACATTGGCCTTGCCTGGAGTATATTCAATACTCGGATTGTACTCTTGAATCATTTCGACCCATCGAGTCTTCCTGAGGTGGAGGTTGGGCTGAGTGAAGATCTACTTGAGACTCTTGTGATCGGTGAAAATGTCCACTTGTCTTCCCAACAAGAGATGACTCCACGTTATTAATGCATGGTTAAATGCCGCCAACTCAAGATCGTGAGTGGGGTAGTTCTTCTCATTGGGCTTCAACTGACGAGAGGTATAGGCCACAACTTTCTTCTCTTGCATTAACACAGCACTGAGACCTTGGAGAGAAGCATCACAGAAAACTTCAAATGGCTTGGATTCATCAGGAGTCAAGACAGGAGCTGTGACTAGTTTCTCTTTGAGAGTGCTGAAAGCAACGTCACACTCAGGAGACCAGACATACTTCACATGCTTCTGGAGGAGGTTGGAAAGAGGCTTTGCAATCTTGGAGAAATTCTCAACGAATCTTCGGCAATAGCTTGCAAGACCAAGAAAACTGCGGAGCTGCTTGACATTCTGAGGAGGTTCCCAATTCACAATTGCGGACACCTTCTCGGGGTTAACAGCGATGCCCTTGGAAAAGATGATGTGACCAAGGAAAAGAACTTCATCGAGCCAAAACTCACATTTGGAGAACTTCGCATAGAATTGATACTCTCTGAGCTTGTCGAGCACCAATCGCAAATGTTTGGCATGATCCTTCTTATTCTTGGAGAAGACCAATATATCATCGAGATACACCAGAACGAATTCATTGGTATAGGGGTTGAAGATGAAATTCATCATCCGAGAGAACACTGGAGGAGCATTGACAAGGCCGAAAGACACGACAGTATATTCATAAGAACCAAAGCTTGTTCTGAATGATGTCTTGGGAATATCTTCTTCACGAATGCGAATCTGATGATAACCCATACGAAGGTCAAGCTTGGAGAAAACTTTAGCACCTTTGAGTTGCTCGAATAGCTCATTGATGTTGGGAAGTGGATACTTGTTCTTGATTGTCTTCTTGTTCAATGGACGGTAGTCGACACAAAGTCGGTCCGTGCCATCCTTCTTCTTTACAAAAAGAACACCACAACCCCATGGAGAAGAACTCGGTCTGATCAAACCCAGACGCTCTTGTTCATCGAGCTGTTTCTTCAATTCCTTCAGCTCGTTAGGTCCAAGCTTGTATGGATGCTTGCAAACGGGTTCAGTGCCTGGCTCAAGTTCGATAACGAACTCAACTGGTCGATGAGGAGGCATACCCGGAAGCTCTTCTGGAAAGACATCTTGATACTCACAAACGAATCGAATTTGAGAGATGGCATTCAATTCGCCCTTCTCATTGAGAGAAAAAAACCGAATGGTTTCATCACGAGCGGCATAAATGATCACATCCTCAGAAGAGTGTGTCAATTGAATTTCCCTGGCAGCACAATCAAGTTGAGCCTTGTGCTTGGAAAGCCAGTCCATCCCGAGAATTAGATCAATATCCGAGTCACCAAGAACAACTGGTTTAGGCAGAAATTTTCCCATCTTGATGGAAACATCCGGGACACAATTATTAGATGTCATTTGCTTGCCCGGAGGCACAACCTTCAACGGGATAGGAATCTTTTCCGTCACAAACTCATGCTTGGCAACAAAAGGTCTTGAAATGAAAGAAAGAGATGCACCAGTATCAAAAAGAACTTTTGCAGGAATATCATTAACAGGAAGATTACCCATTATCACATCAGTAGATTCCTCCGCTTGAGCTGCATTCATCATGTTCACCTTTGCAGACTTTGGATTATGCTTGACCACTGCATTGCTGGAAGATCTGACAGGAGGAGGAGGCGGAAGGCGCCTTTGGTTGAAGCACTTGTTAGCATAGTGACCTTTCTGCTGACACTTGTTGCAAGTCACCTCTGAGAGTGGACGATGATAAGGAGCATTGGACTTTGGAGCTTGATTCTGAGACTTGTTCTAATAGCCAGAGTTGGAAGAGTTGGAAGAACCATGGCCACCCTTGTTCTTCTGCTGGTAAGGCTGACAAAACGGAGGAGGAGGAGGCAACCAGAACTTCTGTTGCTTAGTTGCCACAAGTGAGGAAGAAGAAGACTGAACTGCGTCTCTGACTCTCTTCTTAGAAGCCTCACACTTGAGCTGAGCAGCGTCTTGCTTCAGTGCCATATTATATAATTGATCAAACTGAGTAGGCTCAACAAGAACGAGAGCTAACTGCAGATCCTCTCTAAGGCCACCTCTGAAGTGATAGATCATACTCTTTTCATCAGGAACGTCTTGTTTAGCGAAGCGAGCAAGTCTCTGAAACTGGAAGTTGTATTGATACACAGACATGTTGCCTTGCTTGAGATTGCGGAACTCCTCACGCTTGCTCTCAACAACACTTTGTGGAATGTGGTGCGCTTTGAAGTCCCGACAGAAGTCAGTCCAAGTGATCACACGACCTCCTCTGGAATCTTTGTATTGCTGAAACCAATCAGCAGCTTTGTCCTTGAGCTGGAAAGAAGCGAACTTGACATAGTCCTCAGGCCTGGCATTGCTACATTCAAAATGCTTGTTGATGTCCATGAGCCAATCATCGGCATCCCTGGCCTCGGCAAAGTAGCTGAAAGACTTGGGCTGATTTGCGAGAAACTGGATGAGTGTAGCGAAGTGAGGCTGATTGTTGCCTTGACCTTGATTGCCTTGATTGCCTTGCCCTTGGGTGCGTTCTTGCAAGAGTTGTAGAATCATCTGAGCATTGGCGTTGGTGGCTGCCATGATAGCTTGCCATGCCTCCGGAGGCGGAGGTGGTGGCGGAGGGTTCGCTTGACTCCCTTCATTGTGATCCGGATTCTGACGCGTTGGCGGAGCCATCCTAAAGAGGGTGACATCCGTTAGCATCTTGATAGACAAATAGATAAGTAGAATCAACGGATAGAAATTGCAACATATAGTCTTCACAATAAACATTCGAACAAAGATGAACGAATGAATTTCATAGTAAATCATCACACTTCCATAAGTTTAGAAGCCACTTAGAAAGAGATATGGAATCAGCATTTGACTTCGAAGCAACTCGAATACCACAATACAAAACAAAACAAAGTATTGGCTTGCAGAATAAGCCGGAACAAACATATGATAGAGATTTCGTCCAAAGTTTTCGTGGTGGGGCCCACACGGGCTCGATCGTACAGCACCATCATGTACAAGGCTGTGCACATGACATACGAAGCGTCCCCGAGTCGGCATAGCCATGGACTCTTTAAGACACTACGAGACCACTGTAAAACCAACCGTGTACAGGCGGACCACTAGACGTCAAACCCCAATCTCTTATCATGCGTTTGTCGGAAAGATATCCTAAGGCTACTTGAATTCCCACTTATAAACTCCCGAAACTTTCTGGTTATGCAATCTGGTGTTGGGGATATAGGGGACACAAAATATATCACCCAAACTAGCAATCCCTAGATCCAGCTGTATCCATCCGTCAACACATAACCAAGAAACCTTCGGAAATCGTTTACCTCAACCTTCGAAAAGCATCCGTTATACAAGTTATGGCAATACTCCCGAACTCCCGCCCCAGTACTGGGTGGCGTCGAGGTGATCTCACCAACAACTGCATAAAAGAGATTTCGATGTCGGCGAAACTCAGGTATTCTAGAACTGCAACGATAAAATTATGACGACAACACCTCGGAGCTCAACTCCCCGGGACACTGCCACAACCCCTAAATGTCAGGAGGCAGCAAGAACAATGTTCTCGTCATAAAACCATCGGAACGATTCCAAGATACCCGCGTGATCCTAAAATTTTTTTAGTGAAATTTGAGGAGAGAATAGTCAAAATTTCTACGTCAGGAGACCTCACCAGAGCGACGAAGGGACTGAGGAGGAAAAAGAATCCTACTCTCCGATATATATAATCCTAAGACTCAAAACATTTTTGTTCTAGACTCAACAACGCCAGCGATTCGATCAAGCAGGGGGCTCCTAAGTCGGGGATGGCTCTGATTACCAACTTGTAACTCCCACGATGTGGCTATATCTCCCACGTGTCGAGGCACGACTTAGAGGCATAACCGCATAGTGGTTTTGTCGCAAGAAGGGTCATCTTCACACAATCCCATGTAATGAACAAGAATGGGATAAAGAGTTGGCTTACAATCGCCACTTCACACAATACATAAATATAATTCATACATCATCCAAAATACACACATAGACCGACTACGGTCAAGATCCAAATGAAAATAAGATAACCCCAAATGCTAGATCCCCGATCGTCCCAACTGGGCTCCACTACTGATCATCAGGAAAAGACACATAGTAACGACCACATTCCTCATCGAACTCCCACTTGAGATCGATCCCATCATCTGCACTGGCATCGTCGGCACCTGCAACTGTTTTGGTAGAATTTGTGAGTCACGAGGACTCAGCAATCTCACACCCGCGAGATCAAGACTATTTAAGCTTATAGGAAAGGAAGGTGTAATGAGGTGGAGTTGCAGCAGCAATAAGCATATATGGTGGCTAACATACGCAAAAGAGAGCGAGAAGAGAAGCAACGGAACGGTCGTCATCTAGCAATGACCAAGAAGTGATCCTGAACTCCTACCTGCGTCATTCATAACTCAAACCGTGTTCACTTCCCGGACTCCGCCGAGAAGAGACCATCACGGCTACACACGCGGTTGATGTATTTTAATTGGGTCAAGTGACAAGTTCTCTACAACCGGACATTAACAAATTCCCATCTGCCTCATAACCGCGGGCACAGCTTTCGAAAGATAATACCCTGCAGGGGTGTCCCTACTTAGCCCATCATAAGCTCTCACGGTCAACGAAGGATAAACCTTCTCCCGGAAAGACCCGATCAGTCTCGGAATCCCGGTTTACAAGACATTTCGACAATGGTAAAACAAGACCAGCAAAGCCGCCCGAATGTGCCGACAAATCCCGATAGGAGCTGCACATATCTCGTTCTCAGGGCACACCGGATGAACACTACATACAGCTAAAACCAATCCTCGAGTTTTCCCAAGGTGGCACTGCAAGTGGCTCTAGTTTGGACCAGCACTCAGAGGAACACTGGCCCGGGGGTTTAAATAAAGATGACCCTCGGGCTCGAAAAAACCTGGGGGAAAAGGCTTAGACGGCAAATGTTAAAACCAAAGTTGGGCCTTGCTGGAGGAGTTTTATTCAAGGCGAACTGTCAAGGGGGTCCCATAAATCACCCGACCGCGTAAGGAACGCAAACTCAAGGAACATAATACCGGTATAACAGAAACTAGGGCGGCAAGAGTGGAACAAAACACCAGGCATAAGGCCGAGCCTTCCACCCTTTACCAAATATATATAGGTGCATTAATTAAATAAGAGATATTGTGATATCCCAACATATCCATGTTCCAACATGGAACCAACTTCAACTTCACATGCAACTAGCAACGCTATAAAAAGGGCTGAGCAAAAGCGGTAACTTAGCCAAACAACGGTTTGCTAGGAAAGGATGGTTAGAGGCTGACATGGCAAAATGGGAGACATGATATAGCAAGTGATAGGTAACGCGGCATGGCAATAGAGCGAACAACTAGCAAAGCAAAGATAGAAGTGATTTCGAGGGGTGGTCATCTTGCCTGCAAGGTTCTCAGAGTTGTCGAAAGCTTTATCCTCATAAGCGTACTCAACATGTTCCTCATTCACGAACTCGTCTCCCGGCTCTACCCAAGACACGAACACAAGCAACGGAAGCACAATCAATCACGAGAAATGCACGAGCAACATGATGCAAAACATGTATGATATGCGAGATATGATATGCGATGCATATGCGTGCTCCGGAAGGAAAATGATGAACAAGGCAGTAACTTGGAAAACCAAGCATGCCACTGGAAGGATGAGATGATTTCAGTCGAAATCGATATAAAGATCACCGGAAACGGATGCACGGTTTGCAAATGGCAAGCAGAACAAGAATGACACGAATCTGTGATTAACAGCATGTTAGCACATAGAATGCAACAAGTAACAATGCTACGGCACTCCAACATAGCTACAAAGTACATGGAAGTAATCTACAGGAGATGCTTGACAAAAGATGAACACTGAGCTACGGCTAGATC
Source organism: Triticum aestivum (assembly GCF_018294505.1). Classification (NCBI taxonomy): domain Eukaryota; kingdom Viridiplantae; phylum Streptophyta; class Magnoliopsida; order Poales; family Poaceae; genus Triticum; species Triticum aestivum. The sequence goes on along the minus strand of NC_057808.1, from coordinate 142,656,801 downwards.
ACAACATATCAAGCTCAAACAAGCATGGCAAAAGTGCAAAAGATAACAGGTTCATAGACTTAGTGAAATTACTGGACATGGCAGAAAACAGTATCAGGTAGCAATGTTCAAAGCACAAAATCAACATGCTACAGGAACTTAACATGGCAAAAAAAGGCATGGCAGTGTTCTACTAAATGCATATGACAAAAGTCCCTTAACGACCATAAGCCAAGAAGGACCAGAAGATATGATGGCAAGCATGTAGACATAGCAAGTTTCGTTGACAGGTTTCAGACTTGGCAGAAAACAGAGCATGGCAGAAATAATAATATGAAGGCATGTTTGTGAGCTTGATTCACTCACCACAAAGCAATACATGACAAAACTAGCATACCTACAGAAAGATGGCATGTTTATGAAGCTAACCATGGCAAGGACAAAAGCATAGCATGCATGGAACAACTACAACAAGCTTGGCAAAATTGAATAACACGTAAACAATCTGCCAGAAATATTTTATAGCAAAAATAGAGAAAGATTGAGTCATGCTATGGCACCCCATAATTGCAAACAAGGGAAGTAATGGATCAATTACAAGAATATCTCCAAAACATCCTTATTGAACATATCCAAAATATGCATGGATCTCTCTGTATCATCAAGTTTACATGCTAACAAAATAACAGCAGACAAAGACTTAGAGAAATCACCAAGTCCCTGAAATCAGAAACATTACGGGGCCTAGTTTGCATGCTTGTGCTAGTCACCACAGAGATCAAAAAAATACATGGCATACACCACTGGAATCATGGCATGGCATACAACAAAACACATGTAGAGCTCATGCCCATAAGATCCAGATTAAATGATACAAAAAGGACAAATCTCCAAGTTCTGCTAAGAACTAGTAGATAACAGCAACTAGGACTCTTGCACCAGAGATTTGGGCATCAAGATGGCCTCTAATGAACATGGTGCAATTGAACAAAATGTAGAGCATCATGAGACGAACAATTTGACATATTACACGCACGAAACAGAGCTATATGCGGAGAGTTATGCAAAGATGAACAGGGGCACATGCTGAGAAAAATAATGACTTGGAAAATATTCTGGTCTCGGGAAAAGTCAACGCTGGAGCTACCTCGATCGGATCTGGCCGAAGCTCTCGAGCTCGGGCCGGCCATCGGAGTGGAGGAAGAGGCGGAGGGGAAGGAGAGGACGAGGCGCCGGCGGCGGAGATAGCGGCGAGGCCGCGGGCGGCGAACGGTGGTGCCGCCCGGCGGAGAGGCCGCGGCGGCGCGGGCAAGGTGCAACGGCGC
>NC_057808.1:142583069-142655062 GCF_018294505.1 Triticum aestivum | reverse complement strand
GCCGCGGGGGCCGGCGCTGGGCCCTCGCGGGCTTCGGCGGCGCGCGGGGTACGCGGGTGACGTGGCGACGCGTGAGTGGCTGGAGGCGGCGGCGGCTTTGTCCGGCGACGTACGGACACATCCGGCGGCGCCGGAGGGCGATTTTTAGGGTTTGGACAGCGAATGTCTCGGGAGGGGATGTGAATATATAGGTAGAGGGAGCTAGGAGAGTCCAAATGAGGTGCGGTTTTCGCCCACACGATCGTGATCGAACGACCTACATCATGGAAGAGTGTTTGGTGGGTTTTGGGCTGTTTAGAGAGGGGGGGTTTTGCTGGAACACACAGGAGGCATCTGCGGTTACCCGGTTAACCGTTGGAGTACCAAACGACCTCCAAATGGAGCGAAACTTGACCGGTGGTCTACCGGTGGTATACCAAGGACACTTGACAAGCCTCGGTCCATTCCGCGAAGATTTGACACCCGCTCATGAAAGAAAACAAGGGGGGTGCACCGGAGGAGATGGGAGCGCCGGATTGCAAAACGGACAACGGGGAAATTGCTCGGATTTATGAGATGAACACGTATGCAAATGCAATGCACATGATGACATGATATGAAATGCATGACATGAACAAAATACAAAACAAAAGACAAAACCCGAACACGGAGGGAAAAACATAGCACATAGCCGAAAAAGGCAAGAGTTGGAGTTACAAATATGGCAAGTTACATCCGGGGTGTTACAAATTTGACCACTTCCACTAATCTCCATGAGTTCTACTTTTTACCACCACCCCTCCTAGTCCCCCTTTACCTCTGGTGGGCTTCCCTGCCCGAGAGGGAATGATGAAGGGGGGCAGGGATCCACTTTTCTTCTTTGGACAGTAGCAATTTTCACTCTCTCTCCACCCCTCCTCTACTCTACTGGCTCCCCTGGGCATCCCATCCCACTTTCCAATTGTTTACTTCCCCCTGCATCCCCTAGACACAAGTGGACGCACGAGTGCGCACGGAAAAGCCGCGGATGCCGGCCATTTGCGCGCTCTGGAGCGCCTGGCAGAGCACCCGACCGTTGACGCCACACTCCCCCACCACCTCGAGCCTCACCCTCGTGCCAGTCGAGGTGCCTCGACGTCCACAACAAGCCACCATGCTGGCCCCCTCCTTCCCCTCTCTGTCCTGCCCATGCCGCGCGTGCCCAGAGCCGCCCGAGCCCGCCAATGCGCGTGCGAGCTCGTGGCTCCACCCAGAGCTCTCCCCGCTCCTTCTCTCCCTTCCCCTGGCCGTAGACCATCTCTACAAATACCCCGGACACGCACACGCGAGCCCCCGTGACCCCCTAGCAACGGCAACGACCTCGCCGGCGCACCCGTCTACGGTGCACCTCGCCCCCTTCTATTTAAGGCCACCCTCGAGCCCCCTCTCTACTCCTTTGGCTCTATCTCCCTCCCGTGCATCCCCTGGACCAACCCACTCCCGTCCTCGCGCCCTCCAACCTCGTCCATGGCCGAAGCCGAGCCGCCGACCACCGCCTAAATTCTCGTCTTCCGGGCCCCCTCCTCCCCACCTATGGGTTACTTTGCGTCTCTACTGCCCCCGCGGAGCTCCCCCGCATTCCGGTTACTCCTCCCGACGGCCGGAGCGCCGTGCCCGCCATCGCCATCGGCCACGTCCGCCACGGTCGGCGTTCTCCTTGACCTGGTCCTCTCCGGCATGCGTGTGACCCATGGATGGATGCGCCCCTTCGCGCTGACCACGCAGGTGGGTGGAACGTCGCCGGAGGCTGCCTGGGTCGCCAGCGCGAGCGACGGCAAGTCCCTCCTGCCGCTGATCTGTTCGAGCGGGGGAGGGAGACGAACCCGGCAGCCGGGCCCCCTGTCGTTCAACGAGCAAGGCGGAGCCGCTGGCTAGTGGGCCTCGCCCCGCCCCGTTAAGTGGAGACGGGCTCTGCTTGCCACCGCCTTCGCTCGGGGAAGGCGTACTCCTAAGAGTGCGCCTCCTGCGTCCACAGCCCACGCGCGGCCGAGCAGCTGGGCCGGCCCGCTGCCTATCTCTCGCCTTGCGCGCATGATAAGGGTAAAGCCCCCTTTTCCTTTTTCTTTTTCCCAGTAGACTTCAAAAGCACTTAAATAAATCAAATTAACTCCAAATTTGATGATTCAAATTTCTAGTAGCTCATAAACTCATGATCTATCTCATGGTGCAACTTGCACATTTTTCCAGGAAACTTTTCTTCACACATATTTCGTGAAACCCTATTTTCCTATTTCTGTGATGAACTTTAGAAAATCACAGACAGATCATCCTTGATCCAAATTCCATGATTCAAATTCCTAGATGCTCTTGAGTTCATAACTTAGTTTATGAACATCTTTTTAATACTTTCTGTACCACACAAAATAATGAGCCATTTCTGAAGGAAATATGCCCTAGAGGCAATAATAAAGTATTATTTATTTCCTTATATCATGATAAATGTTTATTATTCATGCTAGAATTGTATTAACCGGAAACATAATACATGTATGAATACATAGACAAACAGAGTGTCACTAGTATGCCTCTACTTGACTAGCTCGTTAATCAAAGATGGTTATGTTTCCTAGCCCTAGACATGAGTTGTCATTTGATTAACGGGATCACCTCATTAGGAGAATGACGTGATTGACTTGACCCATTCCGTTAGCTTAGCACTCGATCGTTTAGTATGTTGTTATTGCTTTCTTCATGACTTATACATGTTCCTATGACTATGAGATTATGCAACTCCCGTTTATCGGAGGAACACTTTGTGTGCTACCAAACGTCATAACGTAACTGGGTGATTATAAAGGTGCTCTACAGGTGTCTCCAAAGGTACTTGTTGGGTTGGCGTATTTCGAGATTAGGATTTGTCACTCCGATTGTCGGAGAGGTATCTCTGGGCCCACTCGGTAATGCACATCACTATAAGCCTTGCAAGCATTGTGACTAATGAGTTAGTTGCGGGATGATGTATTATGGAATGAGTAAAGAGACTTGCCAGTAACGAGATTGAACTAGGTATCGAGATACCGACGATCGAATCTCGGGCAAGTAACATACCGATGACAAAGGGAACAACGTATGTTGTTATGCGGTCTGACCGATAAAGATCTTCGTAGAATATGTGGGAACCAATATGAGCATCCAGGTTCCGCTATTGGTTATTGACCGGAGAGGTGTCTCGGTCATGTCTACATAGTTCTCGAACCCGTAGGGTCCACACGCTTAAAGTTATGATGACAGTTTTATTATGAGTTTATATGTTTTGATGTACCGAAGGTTGTTCGGAGTTCCGGATATGATCATGGACATGATGAGGAGTCTCGAAATGGTCGAGACATAAAGATTGATATATTGGACGACTATATTCGGACACCGGAAGTGTTCCGGAGAAGTTTTGGATAAAACCGGAGTGCCGGAGGGGTTACCGGAACCCCCCGGGGAAGTATTGGGCCTTAGTGAGCCTGAGGGGAGAGAGAGGGCAGCAGCCCAGGAGGTGGCGCGCCCCCTCCCATGGGGAGTCCGAATTGGACTAGGGGAGGGGGTGTGACACCCAAGTTTTTATTGGATTTTTCAAAAGGTTTCATTTGACTTGAAGGGAGTGATTTAAAAAATTTCTTCAAGAGAACTCTCCCTCTCATATATTTTCTTTATGGCAAAAATTTTATTTGGATTCACCCAAGATCTGCCTTTGACCTTGGAGGTTCTTGCTCTCTTTTGGACTCAAGACAAAATGGTTTTTCATTTGGGAAAATAACCTTTGTTAAATCTTCTTGAATTATGCACTATGGCTTTTGGAAAGTCTTTTGCCACTTTCAACAATTCCTCCTTGCCATGGCATTAGTGCAAATGCTCTCTCCTAACCTTTCCCTCACCTTTGGACCATGATTTGCATCAAATCCAGCAAGTTGAACCTCCCCATGTGATCATTTCCATTCAAATTCTATTCAAATAAATTTCGGTCTTCTCTTCTAGCACTTGGAGGTTTACAAAGGAACTCCTCTTTCTGTTTTGATTTTTGGCCCCAAACTTCTTCCCCCTCCTAGTCCTATGAACCCCCAACCTAGAACCATGAAGATCCACTGGTCTCCGGTTCAAAATTTTCAAACTACATCAGCTGCAAGTTTGGACCAGATTTGCCAAATTTGGTGAAATTCATTCAAAACCTTCTCCAAAAATTCAAAGTAAATTCATACAGCCCCTGGGTGCTTTGAGTGATCATCTCACCAAGTTACAGCTCCAGAAAAATTTATCTCTTTACCAAAACCTACTGTCGAACACCTGCAGTGCATGGTCATGTCAAATTCAGATAAATTCAGAGATTCAGTTCAGTGGCTACTGTCGTTTTCTTCAGAACAGGGCATCGATCTCGCCAGTGCCATCGCGTCGCCTTGCTCCTCGTCCTCGCCCTCTTGTTCCTACACCGCACGAGTGCCTGGCACCTTGCGGGCGTCGGCGATGAGCAGCAGAAGGTGCGCCGCCCCGTGACCGACACCGGCGGCGGCTTTGCGGACGCCAGCGGGAGACACGGCGCCGCCGACTCCACCCAGCGCCGCCCAAACCACCGGAGCCCGCCGCGTGGCCGTCCACTCCCCCGAATGCGCTGCCGCACTCGTCGTGAACCCCAGGGTGCGGAGCGCGCTCTCTGCCGCCGTTGAGCCCGTGCGGTCACCTCACTGTGGACAGACGCCATTACACCCAGACCAGCCCCGTTCAGCTGCAAATCGAGTCCAGTAACAGCCACTGATGCTGCTCGACCGCTCAAACCCCCTGACAACCCACTGCTCCGCCGTAATCGCTCGCCGGAGATTCTCCCTTCACGGCCACCCCGTCGAGCTGCCTATAAATAGGGGCCCCGAGCTTCAACTCGAGCACCCACCAGCCCTACACTTCCCCTAGAGCACGCCCAGCCACTGGAAGAGCCGCGAGGGGGTCTCCTTCCTCGACTCCGGCCGCCGCGATCCTCCACGGGATCCAGCCCGATTCGCCCCCGTGTGTGCTCCGCAGTCTCCATTCTCTTGCCAGTAGCCTCTCCTTGCATCCCTCGGTCTGACCCGCGCCTCAATTCGTACTTTGCAGCCCTCCACCGGAGTTCCCCAACCTCACCCGAACCGCCGTCCGCCGGAGATAGTATCGCCGTCGACGTGGTGCTCCCCGTTGGACGAGTCCACCACCCACCGACGCGGAAGAAGACACTGAAGCTCTTGGTACCCTCCGTTTCTCCTAACTCGCCGTGGTTCGACGCCGGCGTCCACCGCCGTCTTCGGGCGCCGGCGAGCTTTCAAACCTGACATGCGGGCCCCGCGTGTCAGCCTCTGTTTTATTTCCCCGAATCATTTTCTGTTGGCGCCTTCGGGCAAAATACGTCTTCTCTCTTGCGCTTGCGCATTTCCAAACGAACCGTTTTCTGTTTTCTCAGTTAAAACACTGGAACTTTTCTGTTTCATTATAGAAAGGTCCCTGGACAGAAACCTTTATATCTCTTTAATGAAAAGGTATTTTTGAGTGATTCTTTTTCTGTCAATCTCCAAATTTTGTCTAGTTTTTTATGGGATTTATTTGAAAAATATTTGGCAAAGTTTTCTGTCCATGTGTTGGTTTTCACGTTAGTACCCCCGTTTCGTGATTGCCGTAGGTTCCGGGAGAGGGGACGGAGCCGCGAACTTCGCCGAGCTAGACTCCGACTTCTCCGAACCAGGCAAGCATGTTTGAACATTTGGTATGGCAGATGTTTTTCATGTTCATGTGAAAGTTTGTGCGTGGCATGTGAGGGTCGATAAATACCTTGTTGCTTGTAAGGCAACGACCCGGTTGTTCCAAGGTTGCGATGACCTCTGATGAGAGGTGGCCTAATCATGTGGTGACATGAAGGGCAGCAAGGTGGTACTGTTGTAGCATGCCACCCTTGCGTCATCCGACTTTCTTCGACGTTAACGTGGTTGGAGCCACGTTATCGATCTTTTCCCGCATGTTCCAAGGTTGCGATGACCTCTGATGAGAGGTGGCCTAATCATGTGGTGACATGAAGGGCAGCGAGGTGGTACTGTTGTAGCATGCCAGCCTTGTGTCATCTGACTTTCCCGACGTTAACATGGTTGGAGCCGTGTTATCGTCCCTTCCCCTTTCCGTGCTACCACATGTCTCATTGCCAGGATACGGTTTAGTAAGTTGGTAACCTCTTTCCGTGTACACACCAAACAGAGAGGCCGGGATGATGGTACCTTGGCCCAGGATTAAAGCCAGTCATTCGGTCAGGGGGCATGGGTGTTTCCGGTTGGGACCGAGAGGGGGGGCACCCCCTTATAGCGCGCGTATAGAAATTTGATCCCATGCTACGCGAGGTTGTAGTCTCCCCGACTCAGGGTTTTTCCTGAATGTTGCCGAGGGTGATCCCTGGCTTCGGATGGTTGAATTGGGTGTGTACTGGTTAGACGTGTTCCTTCCAGAACACCGTAGACGGAACTAGTCCCCGTGACTACTGAAATCCGTTGGCAGTGGTTAAGTACAAACTCTGCAGAGTCAATTCTTTCCAAATCATCGTATCCATGATCAGTAATGTAGACTTTACATCCAAATCTATCCGTGTGAAAATCTTGCCCCCGGTAAACAAGCTCAAGCGGTAAAATCTCAGTTTTATTGTTATTCCAGTTGATGGACTAACTTTATTTTGTGTCTCATGCTTGTGATAAATTATGTCTCCGAGCTATTGTATTAATGAGTTGTGATATAAGCCCTTTAGGTGATGTCGCGCAGACATCCGACTCTGGCGTGTACTCGTTTCTCACTTTCGATATAAGCCCTTTATGTGATGTCGCTCAGACGTCCGACTGCGGCATGCACTGTCTTTACTTTCTGTTATAAGCCCTTTATGTGGTGTCGCCCCGACGCCCGACTGCGGCATCGTATTTCCGCATTTTCCGCTCGAGGAGTCTTTCAGACACTCGTTTGGCACCTGTATTATTATTCCGCATTTTCCTCTCGAGGAGTCTTTCAGACACTCGTTTGGCACCAGTATTACTATTCTGCAGTTTCCGCTCGAGGCGTCATTCAGACCCTCGCTTGGCACCCAGTATTTATTATCTCTATGTCTGATCGCACTGGTTAACTTATTCATATGCTTCATGTTTGCGTTTGTTATACCTTATGTCCGAACTGTCTTGCGAGTACTTCATAGTACTCACCTGGCTTGTTGATTTGGCCAGATGTTGACGAAGGCGATCTCTTGGATGAAGAGTTTGATAGCACGTCCGACGCCTAGAGGAGTCCCAGTCAGTCCTGCGCAATCCCGGATTTTGGTCACTTATGTTGTTTACGCTTCCGCCACCCGCAATAAGTCTTCTCGAGCCTCACTCCGACGCTCGAAGAGCTATAGTCTTCTGGAGTCATATCACTCGCCCCGCGGTGATATCTCCACCACCGTTTTTTTTCGTGAGTTAGTAGTTTGCCACCCTACCCGCCGTATTGTTTTATCGGCGTGCATGTAATAAATTGTCGGGCAGTCCCTGCTCAACCTTGTATTATATTTAGTACTCCTGGTATTTTTCTTCTGTGACCAATGTTTTGTCTATCAGTGAGAAGGAATTCTTCCTCACTGGTCCGTAAAAGGGATTGGTTTCTCAATAATTATTTTTATTGAAAAACCGGTCGTGACAAGCTTGGTATCAGAGCCAGGCTAACTGTAGGAAGCCACTAGGTGCGATCGCTAATCGGTTATTAGCGTCTTTTGTGCTTTTTCAGCATTTTGCAATTGTAGCTATTTTCTGTTGGTCATCATAAATTTATGACATGACTACTCAGAATTTTTGCCTACTTTTGTAGATGGCTGGCAGCGGCTGTGAGAATCGAGTGTTCACTAACGTGCCCGAGGGGTTTGTCAAGCTCCTCATCTCCATCACCAAGCTCGCGATTGGGCCAGCAGCTCGCCCGGAGTTCACCCTCTATCAGCACAAGCTCAGTGACGACGTGTCTATGCACCAAGCCGTGGTGCAGTTTAGGGGAGGATGATCTGCTGCTCGCCATTTCTGTTTTACGGGAAGGGCCATGCCCACGGAGAGGCATGCCATGCAGATGGCTGCCAGTGAGGCGATAGCTCGCCTTCGGGACATCCTTCCTACGATGAAGACTCGTCGCTACCGCTACCTCCCATGCCATGTGCCATACACCGGCCACCATGCGTTTGCCTGCCATCGGGGAGAAAGAGACGAAGCCATCGAGATGGTTGTGGAGTATCTCAAGGCTCTGGAGGAGTCTTTCGACAACCTCGTAGATGATCTTGTGGCGGCTCGCATGGACTTAGTCCGGAGCAGTCCTGCCAGCAGGAAGGAGCTTCTCCACACAGCGCCGCCTCTGACATTCGTCTCGTCTTCAGCCTCGTATGCACCGGCCGTTTTGGCCACTTCTCGCCGTCTGCCTACCACTGAGGAGTTCGACCGAGTCATCGCCCCTACTCCAGTCAGAGCCGCACCGCCTGCCGCACACGCTCTACCACCAGTCGCCCCCGCACCATCACCGCAGCGCAGCGTCGCACGCCAGGAGCCAGCTAGAGAGGAGGAGGTTGATTCTCCTGGACCACTGAGCCTTGCCATCGGCAAGGGGAAGGAGATCCTCACAATCTCCGACTGAGAGCACCGAGTAACCGCGTGTTATGTCTGCTTGTATGATGTGTTGTTCTTATCTGTACGCTAGTTTGTTTTGGGGTGTTTTGCTGCCTTCCGGAGTAGTACGCTAGTTTTAATAACATGTCAGGTTTGTGTACGCACAACCTGAGTGTTGTATCTTGTATTTGCTTTCGCATGGAAGATTTGTGCTAAGCACTTCTCTTCCATGAAAAATCATTTGTGTTGCCTTTGCAAGAGTTTCCTCGTGCTACACAGTTTTTCTCATGGGTTTTGCAACTAATACCCAGACTGGAAAAATGTCTCGCCCATGGACTCGCTCCATGCCCAATCAGCCAGAAGAGGTTTACGGGACACAGACCAGCAACAATTTCACTCAGGGTCAGTCCAGCCAACAAGACAGCGAAGCAGCACTGTCTCAAGTATGCCGTCTCTTCGAGCAGAGTCAGCAACAACACCAAGAGATGATGAACCATGTCATCAACATGGGAAATCACCGTGAACACTATCAACCACATTCCAAGTTATCCGAGTTGCAGAAGACTCGCCCCTCAACTTTTGCTCACACCGATAGGCCGCTGGAAGCCGATGATTGGCTTCGTGAGATTGAAAGGAAACTGATTATTGCTCAATGCTCAGATCATGAGAAAGTGCTTTATGCACCACACTACCTTACTGGAGCAGCCGCAGCATGGTGGGAGAACTTCCTACACATGCATCCCAGGGAACACAACATCACCTGGGAAGAGTTCAAGGAATGTTTCCGTGGGTCACACATCCCCAGGAGCATTCTAAAGATCAAGAAGAGAGAGTTTGATGACCTGAAACAAAGAGGCATGTCAGTGACAGAGTACAATGGTCAGTTCACCCAGCTGTCTCGTTATGCCTACGACGAGCACATGACAGAAAACAAGAAGATGGAAAAATTCCTGGACGGCCTGGCACCAGCATTAAGATGCCAACTGATTGTACACACCTTTCCGGATTTTAAGACGCTGGTGGACAAGGCCATCACCTTGGAAAATGAGTGCCGTAGTCTAGAAGATATCTGCAAGCGGAAGAGGGACAAGACGACTCTTGCCCGCAACAACCGAGGCAAGGCTGAGGTCCCAAGGACAGACACAAGGAGATCCACGACCACTGAGCCAAGACCCGTCGGACATTTTCATGCCAGAGACAAGGAGTTCACATACCGTCCGGGAGTCACCTGCTATGCTTGTGGTCAGCAAGGGCATTATGCTAAACAGTGCCCGAAGCCAAGAGACTCGGCACCCAAGCCGAACAATGGTGGGAACAATCCCGCCCCCAAGCGCAACAACTTCAACCCCAACAACAACCACAGGAAGGGTCACTTGAACCATGTGACCAGGGAAGAAGCGCAGAATGCCCCAGACATCGTGCTCGGTACATTCCCTGTCAACACAGTACCTGCCACGGTTTTGTTTGATTCTGGAGCTTCCCATTCGTTCGTTTCGAAGAGTTTTGTTTCGCAACATGGTTTTCTGATACTCCCCTTGGAAAAATCTATGATCATCAAGTCCCCCAGAAACAAGCAATTTGCTCAGGGTTACTGCCAAGGAGTGGTCATTGAGTTCGAAGGACTACCATTCCACGCAAATCTCATCGTGTTGGAAAGTAAAGGACTGGATGTCATTTTAGGAATGGACTGGTTAACCACCAACAAAGGATTCATCGACTGTTTCAATCGGACAGTGATTCTCACTCACCATCACGGCAAGACAATAAGAGTTTCCGCTCAAGAAAGGCCACGATCACAGAAACCAAATCTGAACAAGATGGACATCGCAGAATTAAGAAAAGTGCCAGTGGTATGCGAGTTCCCTGATGTGTTCCCGGAAGAACTACCAGGTATGCCACCAGACCGAGAGATCGAATTCAGCATTGAATTAGCACCTGGCACCACACCCATTTATAAGAAGCCGTATAGAATGGCACCCTCAGAATTGGTGGAGTTAAAGAAGCAGATAAAAGAATTATTGGACAAGGGGTTTATACGAGCCAGCTCCTCACCATGGGGTTCGCCCGTATTGTTCGCCAAGAAGAAGGATGGGACACTGAGACTATGCATAGACTATCGAGCCCTCAATATGGTCACCATCAAAAACAAATACCCGATGCCACGGATAAATGATTTGTTTGACCAGCTCGCACAAGCTAAAGTATTTTCAAAGATTGACTTGAGATCAGGATACCATCAACTGAAGGTACGAACAGAGGATATCCCCAAGACAGCATTCACTTCCAGATATGGGCTATACGAGTTCACAGTGATGCCTTTTGGTCTAACAAACGCCCCCGCATACTTCGTCCACCTCATGAACAAAGTGTTCATGAAATTCATGGACAAATTTGTGGTGGTATTCATTGACGATATTCTAGTTTACTCAAAGACACCCGAAGAGCATGCTGAGCACCTCAGAATTGATTTGGGAGAATTGAGGAAACATCAGTTGTACGCCAAATTTAGCAAATGCGAATTTTGGCTAAGACAAGTTGGGTTCTTGGGCCATATTTTGAACCAAGAAGGCGTGGCCGTAGACCCAGAAAAAGTCAAGGCCATACTAGACTGGAAGCCACCCGCGAATGTTACAGATGTGCGGAGTTTCCTAGGAATGGCCGGGTATTACAGGAGGTTTATTGAAGGATTCTCCACTGTGGCAAAACCTATAACACAGTTACTCAAGAAGGACAAGAAATTTGTATGGACAGAAGCATGCGAGCAGAGCTTCCAAGAACTCAAGAAAAAGCTGACAACCGCACCAGTCTTAACTGTGCCAGACATACACAAGAGTTTTGAAGTATATTGTGACGCGTCCCGAAAAGGTCTCGGATGTGTACTAATGCAAGATGGCAAGGTTGTCGCATATGCCTCCAGGCAACTGCGAAAACACGAGGAAAATTACCCAACACATGACCTGGAGCTAGCAGCAGTTATACATGCACTCAAGGAGTGGAGGCACTTTCTGTTGGGAAATCGCTGTGAAATATATACGGACCATAAAAGCCTCAAATATATCTTCACACAGCCAGAGCTAAATTTACGCCAACGACGCTGGTTGGAACTGGTCAAAGACTATGACGTCGGCATCCACTACCACCCTGGAAAAGCAAATGTAGTAGCCGATGCCCTTAGTCGAAACCCCAGCCCGGACAGTGACGGTCAGCAAAACTTGAGGCCTGAGTTTCAGCGAGAGTTCACTCGGCTCAACATGATGTTAGTCTCCGAGGGCACCGTATCGAACCTGGAGATACAACCCACCCTAGTGGAACAAATCAAGAAGGCTCAATAGGGGCATCCCAGTATCGAAGGCATAAAGAAGAAAATGAACCGTAGTAAGACTTCAGAATTCGTCACGGACAGTGAAGGAACATTGTGGTACCGAAACAGACTTTGCGTACCTAACATTGAGGAACTCAAGCAATAGATCTTGATGGAAAGCCACACCGCTCCATACTCGATACATCCTGGAGGAACCAAAATGTACAAGGACATCCAGGAAAGATTTTGGTGGCACGGTATGAAAAGAGATATAGCCACATTTGTTGCTTGTTGCGATTCATGCCAGCGTATCAAGGCCGAGCATCAAAAGCCAGCAGGGCTACTCCAGCCAAACAGAATACCGGAGTGGAAATGGGATGAAATCGGAATGGACTTCATTATCGGATTACCCCGATCACAGCGGGGAAATGACGCCATCTGGGTCATCACAGACCGACTAACCAAGGTTGCTCACTTCATTCCCGTAAAGACTACCTACTCCACACAAAGACTGGCAAAACTCTATCTCTCCCGTATAGTTTGCTTGCATGGAGTCCCGAAGACTATAATATCAGATCGAGGCACCCAATTCGTCTCCAAATTTTGGGAACACCTACAACAAGCTCTGGGCACACGACTGGCTTTCAGTACAGCATACCACCCTCAGACAGATGGACAAACAGAACGTGTAAACCAAATCCTAGAGGATATGCTAAGAGCCTGTGTGCTCACCTATGGATCCAGTTGGGAAGAGAGTTTGCCCTATGCCGAATTTGCGTACAACAACAGTTACCAAGCCAGCTTGCAAATGGCACCCTTTGAAGCATTGTATGGACGGAGGTGTCGTACCCCATTGAATTGGTCAGAAACAGGTGACAGCCGTATCTTCGGCCCAGATATGCTTAAGGAGGCCGAGGAAAAGGTTAAACAAATCAGGGACAGACTCAAGACAGCACAGAGCCGACAAAAGAGCTACTATGATCAGAAGCATCGTGAGGTCAGCTTTGAGCCTGGTGATTCCGTATACCTCCGAGTATCTCCTATGAGGGGTCTGCAACGGTTCAAAATAAAGGGGAAACTAGCCCCAAGATTTATTGGACCATTTTGTGTGAAGGCACGAAGAGGCACGGTAGCCTACCAACTAGACCTGCCCAAAGAGCTGTCAGACGTCCATGACTTATTCCACGTCTCGCAGTTGAGGAAATGTGTGAGTAACCCGGAGAAACATGTACCTCATGAGGACATTCATATGCAACCAGATCTCACCTACAGAGAAAGGCCAGTAAAGATTTTAGAAGAGTCTGAACGGAGGACCCGTCAGAAAACGACAAAAAATTTCAGGGTCCAGTGGAGCAACCACACTGAGGATGAAGCCACATGGGAAAGGGAGGATTTCCTCCGAGCAGAGTATCCATATCTATTTGCGGATCAGCAGAAATCTCGAGGACGAGATTTTTCCTAAGGGGATAGGTGTTGTGACACCCTAGTTTTTATTGGATTTTTCAAAAGGTTTCATTTGACTTGAAGGGAGTGATTTAAAATTTTTCTTCAAGAGAACTCTCCCTCTCATATATTTTCTTTATGGCAAAAATTTTATTTGGATTCACCCAAGATCTGCCTTTGACCTTGGAGGTTCTTGCTCTCTTTTGGACTCAAGACAAAATGGTTTTTCATTTGGGAAAATAACCTTTGGTAAATCTTCTTGAATTATGCACTATGGCTTTTGGGAAGTCTTTTGCCACTTTCAACAATTCCTCCTTGCCATGGCATTAGTGCAAATGCTCTCTCCTAACCTTTCCCTCACCTTTGGACCATGATTTGCATCAAATCCAGCAAGTTGAACCTCCCCATGTGATCATTTCCATTCAAATTCTATTCAAATAAATTTCTGTCTTCTCTTCTAGCACTTGGAGGTTTACAAAGGAACTCCTCTTTCTGTTTTGATTTTTGGCCCCAAACTTCTTCCCCCTCCTAGTCCTTTGAACCCCCAACCTAGAACCATGAAGATCCACTGGTCTCCAGTTCAAAATTTTCAAACTACATCAGCTGCAAGTTTGGACCAGATTTGCCAAATTTGGTGAAATTCATTCAAAACCTTCTCCAAAAATTCCAAGTAAATTCATACAGCCCCTGGGTGCTTTGAGTGATCATCTCACCAAGTTACAGCTCCAGAAAAATTTATCTCTTTACCAAAACCTACTGTCGAACACCTGCAGTGCATGGTCATGTCAAATTCAGATAAATTCAGAGATTCAGTTCAGTGGCTACTGTCGTTTTCTTCAGAACAGGGCATCGATCTCGCCAGTGCCATCGCGTCGCCTTGCTCCTCGTCCTCGCCCTCTTGATCCTACACCGCACGAGTGCCTGGAACCTTGTGGGCGTCGGCGACGAGCAGCAGAAGGTGCGCCGCCCCGTGACCGATGCCGGCGGCGGCTTTGCGGACGCCAGCGGGAGACACGGCGCCGCCGACTCCACCCAGCGCCGCCCAAACCACTGGAGCCCGCCGCGTGGCCGTCCACTCCCCCGAATGCGCTGCCGCACTCGTCGTGAACCCCAGGGTGCGGAGCGCGCTCTCTGCCGCCGTTGAGCCCGTGCGGTCACCTCACCGTGGACAGACGCCATTACACCCAGACCAGCCCCGTTCAGCTGCAAATCGAGTCCAGTAACAGCCACTGATGCTGCTCGACCGCTCAAACCCCCTAACAACCCACTGCTCCGCCGTAATCGCTCGCCGGAGATTCTCCGTTCACGGCCACCCCGTCGAGCTGCCTATAAATAGGGGCCCCGAGCTTCAACTCGAGCACCCACCAGCCCTACACTTCCCCTAGAGCACGCCCAGCCACTGGAAGAGCCGCGAGGGGGTCTCCTTCCTCGACTCCGGCCGCCGCGATCCGCCAAGGGATCCAGCCCGATTCGCCCCCGTGTGTGCTCCGCAGTCTCCGTTCTCTTGCCAGTAGCCTCTCCTTGCATCCCTCGTTCTGACCCGCGCCTCAATTCGTACTTTGCAGCCCTCCACCGGAGATCCCCAACCTCACCCGAACCGCCGTCCGCCGGAGATAGTGTCGTCGTCGACGTGGTGCTCCCCGTTGGATGAGTCCACCACCCACCGACGCGGAAGAAGACACTGAAGCTCTTGGTACCCTCCGTTTCTCCTAACTCGCCGTGGTTCGACGCCGGCGTCCACCGCCGTCTTCGGGCGCCGGCGAGCTTTCAAACCTGACATGCGGGCCCCGCGTGTCAGCCTCTGTTTTATTTCCCCGAATCGTTTTCTGTTGGTGCCTTCGGGCAAAATACGTCTTCTCTCTTGCGCTTGCGCATTTCCAAACGAACCGTTTTCTGTTTTCTCAGTTAAAACCCTGGAACTTTTCTGTTTCATTATAGAAAGGTCCCTGGACAGAAACCTTTATAACTTTTTAATGAAAAGGTATTTTTGAGTGATTCTTTTTCTGTCAATCTCCAAATTTTGTCTAGTTTTTTACGGGATTTATTTGAAAAATATTTGGCAAAGTTTTCTGTGCATGTGTTGGTTTTCACGTTAGTACCCCCGTTTCGTGATTGCCGTAGGTTCCGGGAGAGGGGACGGAGCCGCGAACTTCGCCGAGCTAGACTCCGACTTCTCCGAACCAGGCAAGCATGTTTGAACATTTGATATGGCAGATGTTTTGCATGTTCATGTGAAAGTTTGTGCGTGGCATGTGAGGGTCGATAAATACCTCGTTGCTTGTAAGGCAACGACCCGGTTGTTCCAAGGTTGGGATGACCTCTGATGAGAGGTGGCCTAATCATGTGGTGACATGAAGGGCAGCAAGGTGGTACTGTTGTAGCATGCCAGCCTTGCGTCATCCGACTTTCTTCGACGTTAACGTGGTTGGAGCCACGTTATCGATCTTTTCCTGCATGTTCCAAGGTTGCGATGACCTCTGATGAGAGGTGGCCTAATCATGTGGTGACATGAAGGGCAGCGAGGTGGTACTGTTGTAGCATGCCAGCCTTGTGTCATCCGACTTTCCCGACGTTAACATGGTTGGAGCCGTGTTATCGTCCCTTCCCCTTTCCGTGCTACCACATGTCTCATTGCCAGGATACGGTTTAGTAAGTTGGTAACCTCTTTCCGTGTACACACCAAACAGAGAGGCCGGGATGATGGTACCTTGGCCCAGGATTAAAGCCAGTCATTCGGTCAGGGGGCATGGGTGTTTCCGGTTGGGACCGAGAGGGGGGGCACCCACTTATAGCGCGCGTATAGAAATTTGATCCCTTGCTACGCGAGGTTGTAGCCTCCCTGACTCAGGGTTTTTCCTGAATGTTGCCGAGGGTGATCCCTGGCTTCGGATGGTTGAATTGGGTGTGTACTGGTTAGACGTGTTCCTTCCAGAACACCGTAGACGGAACTAGTCCCCGTGACTACTAAAATCCGTTGGCAGTGGTTAAGTACAAACTCTGCAGAGTCAATTCTTTCCAAATCATCCTATCCATGATCAGTAATGTAGACTTTACATCCAAATCTATCCGTGTGAAAATCTTGCCCCCGGTAAACAAGCTCAAGCGGTAAAATCTCACTTTTATTGTTATTCCAGTTGATGGACTAACTTTATTTTGTGTCTCATGCTTGTGATAAATTATGTCTCCGAGCTATTGTATTAATGAGTTGTGATATAAGCCCTTTAGGTGACGTCGCGCAGACATCCGACTGTGGCGTGTACTCGTTTCTCACTTTCGATATAAGCCCTTTATGTGATGTCGCTCAGATGTCCGACTGCGGCATGCACTGTCTTTACTTTCTGTTATAAGCCCTTTATGTGGTGTCGCCCCGACGCCCGACTGCGGCATTGTATTTCCGCATTTTCCGCTCGAGGAGTCTTTCCGACACTCGTTTGGCACCTGTATTATTATTCCGCATTTTCCTCTCGAGGAGTCTTTCAGACACTCGTTTGGCACCAGTATTACTATTCTGCAGTTTCCGCTCGAGGCGTCATTCAGACCCTCGCTTGGCACCCAGTATTTATTATCTCTATGTCTGATCGCACTGGTTAACTTATTCATATGCTTCATGTTTGCGTTTGTTATACCTTATGTACGAACTGTCTTGCGAGTACTTCATAGTAGTCACCTGGCTTGTTGATTTGGCCAGATGTTGACGAAGGCGATCTCTTGGATGAAGAGTTTGATAGCGCGTCCGACGCCTAGAGGAGTCCCAGTCAGTCCTGCGCGATCCCGGATTTTGGTCACTTATGTTGTTTATGCTTCCGCCACCCGCAATAAGTCTTCTCGAGCCTCACTCCGACGCTCGAAGATCTATAGTCTTCTGGAGTCATATCACTCGCCCCGCGGTGATATCTCCACCACCGTTTTTTTGTGAGTTAGTAGTTTGCCACCCTACCCGCCGTATTGTTTTATCGGCGTGCATGTAATAAATTGTTGGGCAGTCCCTGCTCAACCTTGTATTATATTTAGTACTCCTGGTATTTTTCTTCTGTGACCAATGTTTTGTCTATCAGTGAGAAGGAATTCTTCCTCACTGGTCCGTAAAAGGGATTGGTTTCTCTATAATTATTTTTATTGAAAAACCGGGCGTAGCCACCCTACCCGGACCGACATTACGCGTACGCTTACGCGAGACTGGTTTCACCGTTGCGAGCACTCGTTGCTTAAAGGTGACTGGCGGGTGTCTGTCTCTCTCACTTTAGTTGAACCGAGTGTGGCTACGCCCGGTCCTTGCAAAGGTTAAAACAGCATCAACTTGACAAACTATCGTTGTGGTTTTGATGCGTAGGTAAGAACGGTTCTTGCTAAGCCCGTAGCAGCCGCGTAAAACTTGCAACAACAAAGTAGAGGACGTCTAACTTGTTTTTGCAGGGCATGTTGTGATGTGATATGGTCAAGACATGATGCTATATTTTATTGTATGAGATGATCATGTTTTGTAACCGAGTTATCGGCAACTGGCAGGAGCCATATGGTTGTCGCTTTATTGTATGCAATGCAATCGCCATGTAATTGTTTTACTTTATCACTAAGCGGTAGCGATAGTCGTAAAAGCAATAAGTTGGCGAGACGACAACGATACTACGATGGAGATCAAGGTGTCGCGCCGGTGAAGATGGTGATCATGACGGTGCTTCGGAGATGGAGATCACAAGCACAAGATGATGATGGCCATATCATATCACTTATATTGATTGCATGTGATGTTAATCTTTTATGCATCTTATCTTGCTTTGATTGACGGTAGCATTATAAGATGATCTCTCACTAAAATTTCAAGATAAAAGTGTTCTCCCTGAGTATGCACCGTTGCGAAAGTTCTTCGTGCTGAGACACCACATGATGATCGGGTGTGATAGGCCCTACGTTCAAATACAACGGGTGCAAAACAGTTGCACACGCGGAATACTCAGGTTAAACTTGACGAGCCTAGCATATGCAGATATGGCCTCAGAACACGGAGACCGAAAGGTCGAGCGTGAATCATATAGTAGATATGATCAACATAGTGATGTTCACCATTGAAACTACTCCATCTCACGTGATGATCGGACATGGTTTAGTTGATTTGGATCACGTAATCACTTAGATGATTAGAGGGATGTCTATCTAAGTGGGAGTTCTTAAGTAATATGATTAATTGAACTTGAATTTATCATGAACTTAGTACCTGATAGTATCTTGCTTGTCTATGTTAATTGTAGATAAATGGCCCGTGCTGTTGTTCCGTTGAATTTTAATGTGTTCCGTGAGAGAGCAAAGTTGAAAGATGATGGTAGCAATTACACGGACTGGGTCCGTAACTTGAGGATTATCCTCATTGCTGCACAGAAGAATTACGTCCTGGAAGCACCGCTAGGTGCCAGGCCTCCTGCAAGAGCAACACCAGAAGTTATGAACGTCTGGCAGAGCAAAGCTGATGACTACTCGATAGTTCAGTGTGCTATGCTTTACGGCTTAGAACCGGGTCTTCAACGATGTTTTGAAAGTCATGGAGCATATGAGATGTTCTAGGAGTTGAAGTTATTATTTCAAGCAAATGCCCGGATTGAGAGATACGAAGTGTCCAATAAGTTCTACAGCTGCAAGATGGAAGAGAATAGTTCTGTCAGTGAGCATATACTCAAAATGTCTGGGTATAATAATCACTTGATTCAACTGGGAGTTAATCTTCCGGATGATAGCGTCATTGACAGAATTCTTCAATCACTGCCACCAAGCTACAAGAGCTTCGTGATGAACTATAACATGCAAGGGATGAATAAGACAATTCCCGAGCTCTTTGCAATGCTAAAGGCAGCGGAGGTAGAAATCAAAAAGGAGCATCAAGTGTTGATGGTCAGTAAAACCACTAGTTTCAAGAAAAAGGGCAAAGGGAAGAAGAAGAAGGGGAACTTCAAGAAGAACAGCAAGAAAGTTGCTGTTCAGGAGAAGAAACCCAAGTCTGGACCTAAGCCTGAAACTGAGTGCTTCTACTGCAAGCAGACTGGTCACTAGAAGCGGAACTGCCCCAAGTATTTGGCGGATAAGAAGGATGGCAAGGTTAACAAAGGTATATGTGATATACATGTTATTGATGTGTACCTTACTAATGCTCGCAGTAGCACGTGGGTATTTGATACTGGTTCTGTTGCTAATATTTGCAACTCGAAACAGGGGCTACGGATTAAGCGAAGATTGGCTAAGGACGAGGTGACGATGCGCGTGGGAAATGGTTCCAAAGTCGATGTGATCGCCGTTGGCATGTTACCTCTACATCTACCTTCGGGATTAGTATTAGACCTAAATAATTGTTATTTGGTGCCAGCGTTGAGCATGAACATTATATCTGGATCTTGTTTGATGCGCGACGGTTATTCATTTAAATCAGAGAATAATGGTTGTTCTATTTATATGAATAATATCTTTTATGGTCATGCACCCTTGAAGAGTGGTCTATTTTTAATAAATGCCGATAGTAGTGACACAGATATTCATAATGTCGAAGCCAAAAGATGCAGAGTTGATAATGACAGTGCAACTTATTTGTGGCACTGCCGTCTAGGTCATATCGGTGTAAAGCACATGAAGAAACTCCATACTGATGGACTTTTGGAATCACTTGATTATGAATCACTTGGTACTTGCGAACCGTGCCTCATGGGCAAGATGACTAAAACACCGTTCTCCGGAACTATGGAGAGAGCAACAGATTTATTGGAAATCATACATACAGATGTATGTGGTCTGATGAATATTGAGGCTCGTGGCGGATATCGTTATTTTCTCACCTTCACAGATGATTTGAGCAGATATGGGTATATCTACTTAATGAAACATAAGTCTGAAACATTTGAAAAGTTCAAAGAATTTTAGAGTGAAGTTGAAAATCATCGTAACAAGAAAATAAAGTATCTACGATCAGATCGTGGAGGAGAATATTTGAGTTATGAGTTTGGCCTACATTTGAAACAATGCGGAATAGTTTTGCAACTCACGCCACCCGGAACACCACAGCGTAATGGTGTGTTCGAATGTCGTAATCGTACTTTATTAGATATGGTGCGATCTATGATGTCTCTTACTGATTTACCGCTATCATTTTGGGGTTATGCTTTAGAGACGGCTGCATTCACTCTAAATAGGACGTTGAGACGACGCCTTATGAACTATGGTTTGGCAAGAAACCAAAGTTGTCGTATCTTAAAGTTTGGGGTTGCGATGCTTATGTGAAGCAACTTCAACCTGATAAGCTCGAACCTAAATCGGAGAAATGTGTCTTCATAGGATACCCAAAGGAGACTGTTGGGTACACCTTCTATCACAGATCCGAAGGCAAGATATTCGTTGCTAAGAATGGATCCTTTCTTGAGAAGGGGTTTCTCTCGAAAGAAGTGAGTGGGAGGAAAGTAGAACTTGATGAGATAACTGTACCTGCTCCCTTATTGGAAAGTAGATCATCACAGAAATCAGTTTCTGCGACACCTACACCAATTAGTGAGGAAGTTAATGATAATGATCATGAAACTTCGGATCAAGTTATTACTGAACCTCGTAGGTCAACTAGATCAAGATCCGCACCAGAGTGGTACGGTAATCCTGTTCTGGAGGTTATGTTACTAGACCATGACGAACCTACGAACTATGAAGAAGCGATGGTGAGCCCAAATTCCGCAAAATGGCTTGAAGCCATGAAATCCGAGATGGGATCCATGTATGAGAACAAAGTATGGACTTTGGTTGACTTGCCCGATGGTCGGCAAGCCATTGAAAATAAATGGATCTTCAAGAAGAAGACTGACGCTGATGGTAATGTTACTGTCTATAAAGCTCGACTTGTTGCGAAAGGTTTTCGACAAGTTCAAGGGATTGACTACGATGAGACCTTCTCACCCGTAGCGATGCTTAAGTCTGTCCGAATCATGTTAGCAATTGCCGCATTTTATGATTATGAAATTTGTCAAATGGATGTAAAAACTGCATTCCTGAATGGATTTCTCGAAGAAGAGTTGTATATGATGCAACCGGAAGGTTTTATCGATCCAAAGGGAGCTAACAAAGTGTGCAAGCTCCAGCGATCCATTTATGGACTGGTGCAAGCCTCTCGGAGTTGGAATAAACGCTTTGATAGTGTGATCAAAGCATTTGGTTTTATACAGACTTTTGGAGAAGCCTGTATTTACAAGAAAGTGAGTGGGAGCTCAGTAGCATTTCTGATATTATATGTGGATGACATATTGCTGATTGGAAATGATATAGAATTTCTGGATAGCATAAAGGGATACTTGAATAAGAGTTTTTCAATGAAAGACCTCGGTGAAGCTGCATATATATTAGGCATTAAGATCTATAGAGATAGATCAAGACGCTTAATTGGACTTTCACAAAGCACATACCTTGACAAAGTTTTGAAGAAGTTCAAAATGGATCAAGCAAAGAAAGGGTTCTTGCCTGTACTACAAGGTGTGAGATTGAGTAAGACTCAATGCCCGACCAGTGCAGAAGATAGAGAGAAGATGAAAGATGTTCCCTATGCTTCAGCAATAGGCTCTATCATGTATGCAATGCTGTGTACCAGACCTGATGTGTGCCTTGCTATAAGTTTAGCAGGGAGGTACCAAAGTAATCCAGGAGTGGATCACTGGACAGCGGTCAAGAACATCCTGAAATACCTGAAAAGGACTAAGGATATGTTTCTCGTTTATGGAGGTGACAAAGAGCTCATCGTAAGTGGTTACGTTGATGCAAGCTTTGACACTGATCCGGACGATTCTAAATCGCAAACCGGATATGTATTTACATTGAACGGTGGAGCTGTCAGTTGGTGCAGTTCTAAGCAAAGTGTCGTGGCGGGATCTACGTGTGAAGTGGAGTACATAGCTGCTTCGGAAGCAGCAAATGAAGGAGTCTGGATGAAGGAGTTCATATCCGATCTAGGTGTCATACCTAGTGCATCGGGACCAATGAAAATCTTTTGTGACAATACTGGTGCAATTGCCTTAGCAAAGGAATCCAGATTTCACAAGAGAACCAAGCACATCAAAAGACGCTTCAATTCCATCCGGGATTTAGTCCAGGTGGGAGACATAGAAATTTGCAAGATACATACGGATCTGAATGTTGCAGACCCGCTGACTAAGCCTCTTCCATGAGCAAAACATGATCAGCACCAAGACTCCAAGGGTGTAAGAATCATTACTGTGTAATCTAGATTATTGACTCTAGTGCAAGTGGGAGACTGAAGGAAATATGCCCTAGAGGCAATAATAAAGTATTATTTATTTCCTTATATCATGATAAATGTTTATTATTCATGCTAGAATTGTATTAACCGGAAACATAATACATGTGTGAATACATAGACAAACAGAGTGTCACTAGTATGCCTCTACTTGACTAGCTCGTTAATCAAAGATGGTTATGTTTCCTAGCCATAGACATGAGTTGTCATTTGATTAACGGGATCACCTCATTAGGAGAATGACGTGATTGACTTGACCCATTCCGTTAGCTTAGCACTCGATTGTCGGAGTAACTGGCCACGGGTAGCCTAACCGACTGCCCCTGGCTCTTCAAAAATTATCAGGCCATTTGAGCCTTCAAGCATTCAAAGCATTGGGCCGCCTTCCCTGGTCGGCTACCTCTGAAGCCGACTCTCAGAAGGCGACCCAGCGTCAGCAACCTCCCCCCAAGATAACCACGGGATGGCCGACTCCAGGAAGCCGGCCATAGAGGATGCTGACTCCCCAAAGCCGGCCATGAAGAACGCCGACTCCCCAGAGCCGGCCACGAAGAGCGCCGACTCCAAGAATCCGGCCAAGACTGCACCCACCAAAACTACCCCACGTAACGGTGACAAGACGGGGTGTTGCCACAGTGCGGCCCACTACCCCCGAAGCCCGAGGCAGGCATGGCCACAGGACGCCGTACGGGACGGCCATCTCCCGTCCGGCTCGGCACTATAGCCATGGTAGCCTCGACGTCACCCACGACAGATGCCAGTACGGCCCACGGGCGGCGGGTCCCTTTAGCCAGAGAGAGGCGCGAAGGCGGCTCGGCCACCCCCAGTCGGCCAAGGGCGTAGCCGGCCCCCAGAAGCCGGCTACCCCATCCCTCGAAGCATGTGCCACATTAAGGAGACAAGACGAGGTAAGGCTACAATGAGAGCCCTCGAGGCGGCACACTGTAGCCACGCTTACCTCGACGAAGCCCTCGTCATCAGGGACGAGGCTACAGTAAGCAGCCGCCGACAAGACCCCTAGGCAGTGGGGCCGGCCTGTCGACCAAGAGGCCGGCAGCCGGCGGGACCCACCAGTCAGCGGGCCCCAACGGCCGGCGGAGAAGCCGGCGAGCGAAGACACTGATGACTGGGACCCGCACCCAGCCGGATTACAATTGTACCCCTGGGGGGTAGGCCTATATAAACCCCCCGGGGCACCCATGCAAAGGGTTGGCTTCTTAGAGTTACACACACACCATAGAGAGAGGGAAGCAAGAGCTAGCCTTGCTCTTCTTCTCCCTTGAACCCAACAGCTCTAGGAGCATTTGTAGCTACTCTTTCTGATCTAGTGATCATGCGGAGACCACGCAGAGCAGGACTAGGGGTGTTATCTCCACGGAGAGCCCCGAACATGGGTAAGATTCGCCGGCGTGCATGTCTTCGCCTCATCCCGTTTCCAGGCACCGGCGACGTCTTACTGGCACCCACCATCGTAAGCCACCCGTTGGCATATGTCGCACCTACCACCTGACATTTGGCGCCCACCGTGGAGCCAGGTGCACCGTCGTCCGGAGACCTGTTCTGGACGGGAACCCTCTTCCTCCCCCGCGAGCGCAGCCAGCCTGTTGCGCCCGATGGCGTTTGCCTCGACGCGCTGCAAGGCGTCGACGACGCCTGCGCGGCGAGCTGCCTCGCCGATCTTCTCGGCGAGACTCGCATCTCCGACGAGCCTGCGTCCGACGCGGGCACGGACTACCCCGAGAGCCGCCTCGTCAGCCTCCTCGACCATCTTCACGTCTCTAGCGAGCCTGCTGCAGATGTGGAGTCGGTCGGCTCCACCGACCCGATGCTTGTCGACTCCGACACGGCATCGCTCGACGCCTACCCCTCCGACGTGGTGGTCTTGGACGATCCTCTCCCTCGAGCTGACAGTGGCAGCAACACTGTCACCGAAGTGTTGGTCATCAGCCACGTCGCCAACTCGGGCGAGAACGCCCACGACGCCCTGCAAGCGGCGATGCACGACCTCTCCGTCCCCATCCCGGCCGACGCCGACGCCGAGACCCTGGAGGCACGTCGCCTTGCCCTCGTCGCGGAGGGCCAGAAGATAGCCTCCATGAGACGCCTCACCGAGGCCCACCAGCGCGAAGTCGACCGCGCCGCCTTCGGTACGTCGCCGCCTAGCGGGCCGAGCCGAGCCGGCTTCGTCCAGAAGCGCGGCGCGGCTATCGCCAGTATGCTAGGGGCAGATTGCCCCGTCTACGCCACCCCGCTCGAGAATCTGCGAGCCGCTCAGGTGGCCGCTGAAGAGCTAAATGGGCTGGGAGCCGACGAGCTCCCCTACATGACAAGGCGGATCCAGCAGCTGATCGACATGGCTGCGGAAGGGCATGAAGCCGGCGCCCGCGCCGATAGTCATCCCCCGCGCCGAGAGCACGCCGCGACGTCCCACTCGCCGACTGCGAGCGGCGCCCGCCAGAGGAAAGACAAGGAGCCGGCTGCCAGCCGCAGCCGGACTCGTATCACCATCAAGCGCGACGCGGAAGGCCGCCCTCGAGCGGTGGAGCGCCAAGGAAACCTGCCTCCTCCCCCGCCTCGAAGAGAGAGACGTCTCACCCCGCCGCCCGTCATGCACCCGACTCTTGGTGACCGACTATGCCGCCGAGAAGGAGTCGGCGAGAACGACGCCCGCCACCGGATCGACCGCCTTGCTCGATCCCTAGTGCTAGAAGAAGAAGACGATGTTGGCCCGCCATGCTTTGGCCCCCGCATCCGCGACAAGCCCTTCCCCAAAGGGTTCTCGCTCCCCAGAGACACGCCCAAGTACAACGGCTCTGTGAAGCCGGAAGATTGGCTCATCGACTACTCCACTGCTGTCAGCATAGCCAACGGCAATCGGCGCGTGGCCGTGAAGTACGTCCCCCTCATGCTGCAAGGCACGGCGCGCACATGGCTCAACAACCTCAAGCCCTACAGCATCAACAGCTGGTTGGACTTCACGGAAGTCTTTGTCCACAACTTCGCCAGCACGTACAAGCGGCCTCCCAAGCCTCGCCAGCTCTCCCTGTGCGTCCAAGGACCCAACGAGTCTACTCGCGACTACCTCACGCGGTGGGCCGAGCTCCGCAACTCCTGCGAGGGGGTGCACGAGGTTCAGGCCATCGAGTACTTCACCGCCGGGTGCCGAGAGGGCACCCTCCTCAAGCACCGACTCCTCTGCGACAAGCCGGCTACCCTCGACGAACTGCTGATCATCGCGGACAAGTACGCCACGGCCGACTCCTCGATGAAGACCGAGCTCCGAGTGGACGCCTCTGGGAAGGTGCTCGCTCCGGCTCCCAAGACGCCGGCTGGCGACTCCAATCGGCGCCCCTACCAGAATGATCACAAGCGCAAGGCCCCCATGCCGCCTTCCACCAGCCGGCAGGTGGCCACAGTTGAAGATGAGTAGCCTGAAGAGCGGCCCGCTCCCAAGAAGAAGGGTGGCAGGCCGGCTTGGCAGCCGGCTTTCTCTTACGAGCAGACTCTCGACGCCCCCTGCAAGTTCCACAGCGGCGCGAAGCCGTCCAACCACACGACCAGAAAATGCCACTGGCTTAGGCGAATCTCCAAGGGCGAAGGGTTGTTGCCGCCTCCGCATCCCGGCCCGCCGCCTCCAGCCCCCCAGCAGCCGGCGGCTCGGCCGGCAGTCGGAGCCATTCAAGATGAGTTCCCTGAAGAGCACGCCGCCTACGTCGTCTTCACTAGCCAAGCCGAAGACAAGCGCAGCCGGCGCCGTCAGCATCAAGAGGTCAACGCAGTCGCCTCTAGCGCCCCCGAGTTCATGCACTGGTCAGAGAAGCCAATCAACTGGAGCTGGGCCGACCACCCAGAGGTGATGCCATCCCCTGGCTCCTATGCACTGGTCTTGGATGTTACCCTCGCGACGGAGAGGCGAGCTGCCCGATTCTCCCGCGTCCTGATAGATGGCGGAAGCAGTATCAATATACTGTATCGTGATACTATGGAGAAGCTGAACATCAAGGCAAAGCAGCTTATGCCAAGCCGGACCGTGTTCCATGGCATCGTCCCTGGTTTGTCATGCTCCCCGATCGGCAAGATCAAGATGGATGTTCTCTTCGGAGACAAGGAGCATTTTCGCCGAGAAGCGATCTGGTTTGAGGTAGTGGATCTGGAGAGCCCCTATCATGCTTTGCTTGGCCGACCTGCTCTGGCCAAGTTCATGGCTGTGGCCCACTATGCCTACCTGAAGATGAAGATGCCGAGCTCGAAGGGGATCATCACCGTAGCCGGCGACTACAGGAAGTCCATTGAGTGCGCCATGGCTAGTAGCCGGCTGGCCGACTCCCTCGTAGTGGCAGAAGAGAAGAAGATGCTGGAGCGGGTTGTGGCCATGGCCGGCAAGCAGCCGGCCCTGTCCCCCAACCCCAAAGATTGTGATGCACAGGGCTCCTTCCAGCCGGCCAAAGAGACGAAGAAGATACCTCTGGACCCGGAGAATCCGGAGAGGTTTGCTGTCATTGGGGCAAACTTGGACAGTAAATAGGAAGGCGAGCTCGTCGACTTCCTCCGTGAGAATCGAGATGTCTTCGCATGGTCCCCAAAGGACATGCCGGGCGTCCCGAAGGATTTCGCCGAGCACAAATTACATGTCCGAGCCGACGCGAAGCCGGTCAAGCAGCCCCTCCGCCGACTGTCAGAAGAGAAGCGAAGAATCGTAGGAGAAGAGATAGCCCGGCTCCTTGCCGCTGGCTTTATTATGGAAGTGTTTTTTCCAGAGTGGCTTGCCAACCCAGTTCTGGTACTGAAGAAGAATAACAAGTGGCGTATGTGTATAGACTACACCAGCCTGAACAAGGCCTGCCCCAAGGATCCGTTTGCCTTGCCACGGATTGACCAAGTGATAGACTCCACAGCCGGATGCGAGCTGTTGAGTTTTTTGGATGCCTACTCAGGGTACCATCAGATCAAGTTGGACCCAGCTAACCGCCTGAAGACTGCCTTCATCACACCATTTGGAGCTTTCTGCTACCTCACTATGACATTCGGCTTGAGGAATGCCGGTGCCACTTTTCGGCGTTGCATGCAGAAATGCCTCCTCAAGCAACTCGGCAGAAATGCCCACGTCTATGTAGACGACATTGTGGTGAAGACAGAGAAGCGCGGCACCCTGCTGGAAGATCTCAAAGAAACATTCGCCAACTTGCGCCGATTCTAAATCAAGCTCAACCCCGAGAAATGCGTGTTCGGAGTACCAGCCGGCCAGCTGCTAGGCTTCCTGGTCTCCGAACGCGGCATCGAGTGCAACCCTGTGAAGATCAAGGCCATCGAGAGGATGGAGATTCCCACCAAATTGCGAGATGTGCAGAAGTTCACCGGGTGCTTGGCCTCCCTGAATCGCTTTATCAGCCGACTAGGAGAGAAGGCTCTCCCCCTGTACCGACTCATGAAGAAGTCGACTCACTTCAAGTGGAATGACCAAGCCGACCAAGCCTTCCATGAGTTGAAGAAGATGCTGACCACTCCGCCTGTCCTGGCAGCGCCGACTGAGAAGGAGCCCATGCTCCTTTACATTGCCGCGACTAGCCGAGTGGTCAATACTGTTGTTGTGGTCCAGCGCCCGGAAGAAGGCCGAGCCCAGCTAGTCCAGAGGCTGGTGTACTATCTAAGCGAAGTGCTATCCAGCTCAAAGCAGAACTACCCGCACTACCAGAAGATGTGCTATGGGGTGTACTTCGCCGCCAAGAAGCTGAAGCCCTATTTCCAAGAGCATCCCATCACGGTCGTGTGCACCGCCCCGCTCGCCGAGATCATAGGCAGCCGGGATGCATCCGGCCGGGTGGCTAAATGGGCCATTGCATTGGCACCATACACAATCTTCTACCAACCCCGCACCGCCATCAAGTCCCAAGCATTGGCCGACTTCCTCGTCGACTGGGCCGAGACCCAGTACCTACCGTCGGCTCCCGACTCTACCCATTGGCGGATGCACTTTGACGAGTCCAAGATGCGCACTAGCTTGGGAGCCGGCATCGTCCTCACCTCTCCCAAAGGCGACAAACTCAGATACACGCTGCAGATCCACTTCGCCGCCTCCAACAACGTGGCCGAGTACGAGGCGCTCGTACATGGGCTCCGGCTAGCCAAAGAGCTCGGCATACGCCGGATCCTGTGTTACGGCGACTCAGACTTGGTGGTCCAGCAGTCGTCTGGCGACTGGGACGCCAAGGACGCAAACATGGCGAGCTATCGATTCCTCGTCCAGCAGATCAGCGGGTACTTCGAAGGGTGCGAGTTCCTTCACGTGCCAAGGGCCGACAACGACCAAGCAGATGCCCTAGCACGGATCGGCTCCACCCGACAAGCCATACCGACTGGCGTCTCCCTCCAGCGCCTCCTCAAGCCGTCCATCAAGCCGTCTCCAGAGTCGGACTCTATCTTCGTACCGCCTGTGCTAGATGCAGCCGGATCCGACTGGAGGAACCCCGCAGGCGGCACGGGGACTTCGACAACTGGCCCGCCGACTGCCGTAGTGGCACCCGGCCCGGGGACTTCAGAACCCGGCCCAAGGACTGCAGCAGTCGGCCCGGGGACTGCAGCAACGCAAGAAGCGCTAGCCAACTCCAATTCCATGCCTCCCGACCGACCCACCCGAGTCATGGTGGCCGTCCTAACAGAAGAAGAAGTCACAGCTCCATCATGGGCCTAGCCCATCCTCAAGTTCCTAGTCAGCAGAGAGCTGCCGGCTGATGAGATCTCAGCAAGACTAGTGCAACGACGAGCTGGAGCATATGCAATAATCAACAGAGAGCTTGTCAAGCGCAGCGTCACTGGAGTCTTCCAGCGCTGTGTCGAGCCAGAAAAAGGAGGGCAATCCTCAAGGATATCCATCAAGGTGAATGCGGCCACCACGCAGCCTCAAGATCACTTGTGGCCAAAGCTTTCCGTCACGGTTTCTTTTGGCCGACTGCTTTGGAAGATGCCAAAGAGATAGTCAAGAGCTGCAGAGGATGCCAAGTTTTCAGTTCCAAACAACACCTACCGGCTTCTGC
This sequence comes from Triticum aestivum, assembly GCF_018294505.1. NCBI lineage: Eukaryota > Viridiplantae > Streptophyta > Magnoliopsida > Poales > Poaceae > Triticum > Triticum aestivum. The sequence continues at coordinate 142,625,425 of NC_057808.1, read as the reverse complement.
ACTCAAGACCATTCCCCTCACCTGGCCCTTTGCCATCTGGGGACTGGACATGGTGGGCCCTTTCAAGACAGCCCGCGGCGGCTTGACACATCTGCTTGTCGCCGTGGACAAGTTCACCAAGTGGATCAAAGCGAAGCCGATCAAGAAGCTGAACGGGCCGACTGCCGTGACATTCATCACTGACATCACTACTCGGTACGGCGTGCCGCACAACATCATCACTGACAACGGCACGAACTTCGCCAAAGTAGCACTGGCACGTTTCTGCGCGACGCAGGGTATCCGACTGGACTTAGCGTCCGTTGCCCACCCGCAGTCAAACGGCCAGGTCGAGCGAGCAAATGGACTCATCCTCTCCGGCATCAAGCCCCGACTGGTTGTGCCACTGGAGTGATCGGCCGGCAGCTGGCTCGATGAGCTGCCGGCTGTCCTCTGGAGTCTACGCACTACCCCCAACAAGTCAACCGGCTTCACTCCGTTCTTCCTTGTATATGGTGCCGAGGCTGTCATCCCAACCGACATCGAGTTCGACTCGCCTCGGGTCACCATGTACACGGAGGCGGAGGCCAAGGAAGCAAGAGAAGACGGCATCGACCTACTAGAAGAAGGCCGGCTGTTAGCACTCAGCCGGTCCGCCATCTACCAGCAAGGGTTGCGTCGCTACCACAACCGCAAGGTCAAGCCAAGATCCTTCCAAGAGGGCGACCTTGTGCTTCGGCTGATACAACGAACAGCCAGCCAGCACAAGCTCTCGGCCCCTTGGGAAGGCCCCTTCGTCATCAGCAAGGCACTAGGCAACGACTCCTACTACTTGATCGACGCGCAAAAACCAAGAGCACGCAAGAGAGATGACTCCGGCAAGGAGTCGGAGCGACCATGGAACGGGAACCTCCTGAGAAGATTTTACAGTTGAAAGCAGTATGTATCATGCTACCCTTTTGTATTAAGTACAAACCAACAGGCCCCCCGAACAGTACTCGGGGACTGCCTTCATTTATCTATGAGTGGCGAGTGTCATGTCCATGAATGTATTATTACATTTGATTTCTTGTCTGGCACCGGGTTCGACTAGTCGGCCCGGGGATTGGCCGCCTTAAGCTATATTAAAAGTTCTACCTGAAGTCAGACAAGTAGTGCGCCGGCTCCCGAGTCCTCTCTTGTTGAAAGTCGCAGCTCGAAGAACCGACTGTCCGACTAGCAAGAGACAAGGCAGAAAGGACGCCCACACGAAAAACGGCTAAGGACTAATGAACTTATATAGCAAAAAGACGGCCTCCAACCACGCCTGCCGGCTGTCAGAATAGCCGGCTGGCCGGCTTCCTAAACACTTAGCTCTAATCCAACAAAGCTAGAGTACTTGCCCTCCCAATTGGCCAAGCACTTCTCCAGCCACAGATTGCAGAGCAACTGTCTGACTGGGGAGGCGGCAACCAAGGGAGGGCGGCAAAGGAAACAGCAGAAGGATGAAAAGCAAAGAACGAGGAAAAGCCAAAACGCATGCATAAGTCATATATACATATAAAGCCCCCAACAGGCCGGCTATCGACATAGTTCGAATACACCCCCAGTGGGTGGAATTGTGCAGACTTAACAGAATATTGTTCCAAAAGTGACAAGACAGGAAAACAAATGATAGCAGACTAGACTAAGGCGCGGTGCGGGAGCCAGGCTGGTCGGTGGAGATGGCGTCGCCGGCTGAAGGAGTGGCTGGCTGGCGGGTCTCGGCTAGGTCACCACCGGTGGCAGGCGACGCACCCGCGCGTGACGTGGTGCTGGAGGCGCGGTGAGGCTGAGGCTGGTCGGCCGCTCCACCATTCGGCCCGGCGTCTTCACCCTCCTCCTCGCCCTCGTCGCTGGAGTCGATCTCCTCCGCCGAGTCTTCACCGTCTGCCGGGTTCAGCCCGAACCACTCCTCCGGCTGGGCGACACTGTTGTCATCTACCTCAGGGGCGAAGCCGCTGGTGTCGGTGTAGTCGGCGATCGCCAAAGCCCGCTGGATGATAGCTGGCCGCGCCGGCTCCAGCTCCGTGTCGGCTTGCTGCCGCGAGGTAGCCAGCTAGTCCAGACTCAGGCCGGGGTACCAGGCCTTGACGAACTCCAGCGCCCGCCTGGCACCGGACAGAGCCGCCGAGGCCTTCCAGGCTTCGAAGCGACCGACCGCCACCTCCAGCCAGTCGGCAGTCCGACTGGGGGTGCGGGGAACCACTTCGCCGGGCCAGAGGGCGGCCAATACTTGCGCCCTGGCACGCCGAAGCCGGCGGAGCAGTCAATGAGCCGGCTGGAGACGGGCCTGGATCGCCAAGAGCTGCTCCTCCAGCGAACGGCCCGCGTTTGGTGCAATCTCGGCGCCAGCCTGCCTTCGTGCTTGGCGGCGGGCTTCGATGATCTGGCTGGCGGCGGTAGAGTAGCCAGGGAAGTACTCTGTGCAAGAAAGAAAGAGAAAGAAGAGAAAACACCAAGTCAGAAAACGAGCCAAAAGCGGCAGACGGCAAGAAAGGACGAAGAAGTAGGCGGCTTACCGTCAACCAGATCTTCGATCTGGCCATAGCCATTGGTCAGAGTCTGCCTTGCTTCAGCCCAGCCAGCCGCTTCTGTCTCGTACTCGGCCTGGAGGGCGGCTTCGCGGTCCTGCACCGCCTTCAGAGCCGCCTTGTGGCCCTCCTCCTGGTCGGCCAACCTCTTGGCCAGGCGGTCACGTTCCTGCACCAAGGCGGCAAACTCGGCCTCCTTGGCACGAAGGGCAGTGTGAGACCCTCCCAGCTGTGCCCTCAGACTGGCGTTGGCCGCTGCAGGGACGGCAGAAAAAGAAGAAACAATAAGAGCAAGTCGTCAAGGAAGATCCGACCCGACTGCTCAGCAGTCGGCCCGAATCTCGGGGACTACACCCAGTGGGTGCGCTGACGCGCCCTCCACGTGAGATAAAGAGCAAAGCACTTACCCCGGCTCTCAGTTAGGTCGGCGGTCTTCTGGGTCAACTCCCGAGCCTGGGAATTGAAGGCAGCCGCGCGAAGATTGTGGTAGTCCTGCAAGACAGCCAGAAGATCGAAGTAAGAACAAGAATAGCAAAGCCAAATCCACTAAGAAGTTCCAAGCCGCCTGCTCAGCAGTCGACTCGGAACTCGGGGACTACACCCAGTGGGTGCGCTGACACGCCCCCACGGAAGAAACCAAGATCAAGAAGAAGCAAGATAAGAAGACTAACCCGGATGGCCGCCTGCGTCGCAAGGAATTCGTCGGTGTATCGCCTCAGCGCCGTAGCCTGGGCCTGGAGCCGGGTCCGGACGTCCTGCGCGGCCACGTTCATCACGGGCATCCCTCTGCCCGGCGTCCACCCCGAGGTGGCGCTGGCCACCTCCACATCCTGGGCCGACGAGCTGGAGCCCGCGGCTGGCTGCGGCTCCGACGCAGCCTTCTGTCGCTCTGACGCAGCCTTCCCCACGCGCCGGCTCGGCGGCATCCGGACCGCCAGCTCAGTCCTCGCGGCCGGCTCGCCCCCCGCCGACTGCGCAGGCGGTAGATCAGGCCGGCCGCCTTGAGCCGCCCCAGTCGGCGGGGTCGGCACCGGTGCCCTATCCAGGATGACGACGTCGTCATCCCTCTCCAGCCCCGGCTGGTCACCGCCAGCTTCTTCTGGCGGAGGCTCCGGGGCCCCAGGCCCTGCGACGCGCAGTGGGGTGACCAAAAAGGCCCCCTCCGCCATCGCCGCAGCTGCAGCCTCCGCTTGGGCCTTGGCTGCGGCGTCGGCGCGCGCCTTCACCGCCTCCTCCTCCTGCGCCGCCTGGGCGGCGGCCGCCTTCCATGCCTCCGCCTCCCGCTCCTCCCGGACCTCCCGCGCGTTCCGTTCCGTCGCCGCCTGAAGGTCGGCACGGGGGTCCACGCGGCGAGTGGTGCTCCCAGATCCCCTCGGTGACTCAACGACGAAGGCGGCAGCCGCCCGCTCGAGCGACAATGGAGCTCTGATTGTTTGGAGAAAAAGACAAGGATTCAGGAACCACCAGAGAAAAGAAAAAAATAGAGTACACGAAGGAGTTTGAACTTACGCCGACACCGTCTGCGGTTGCTTCACCGCCTTGCGGAAGCGAGCCGCCTTCGCGGCCGCCTCTTCCCGCCTAGTCGCTGCTGCCCCGCCTCAGGGCTTCTTCGACCGACTGCCGAACAAATCCTGCGCGGTACGACGCTTTTGCCCGCCGCCCCGAGCAGGCGGCGTAGCGGAGGAACCCGCGCCGCGGCCAGACACCGGCTGACGGCACGGGACGACTTCGGCCTCGAAATCGTCCGGCCAGTCGTCGAAGCTGACTCCAAGCCCGGAGCCGCCTGCTTCGCCGCCGGCTTGGCCGCCACCCGGCTCGGTGTTGTCGTCCATAGCAGCCGCCCCCAAGTCGGGGTCCTCTAGATCGTGCTCCGTCTGGTCCGGGACGAATCGGCGCTCCGCGTCTGACCCGCCTGCAGGCCGAAGAAGAGGGCTCTGTCGAAAACAAGCCGACTAGTCAGAGTCGGCCAAAAGGAACTCGGCGACATAACTGAGAAAAGAAGAAGAGACAAGGAGAACATACCGTAGGCGGCGGATTGGCTCGGCAATATGGCTAATTGCCGAACTGCCACTCTGCGGAGAGTTTGCAGTTCGCAAGGTAGTTCACCATATAGGCCACCTCGTCGTGCGGCATGTCCTTGGTACACATCCGGCTAGGATTGAGCTGGCCGCTCATCTGACAGATCAGATGAGGGCGGCTCTGGAGCGGGAGTACCCGGCGCATGACGAAGGCGGCCAGCAGGTCGGGCCCCGATAAGCCCTCCGACTGGATCATCGCTCGCACTCGGGCGACGGCTGCGTTTCCAGCCGGCGTCAGCATCACGGCCCGGTAGGACCACTGGGGCCGCCTGCCCGCCGGTGGGCCGGCTACGTAAGCCGGCAGATTGACGTAGTCGCCCTGCGGGGCGACGTTCCTCACGTAGAAGTATGACTTTTTCCATAACTTCACCGACTGGATCAGCGTGATGACGGGGAAGGGGTTGTCGGCAGCCACCCTCCGCATCGCGATGAAGGCGCCACTCTGAGCCGGCACGCCTTGCATGCGCGTGCCCAGCTTGGACTGGAAGAACTCCCCCCAGAGCTCGAGGGTAGGGAGGACGCCGAGGTAGCCTTCGCACAAGGTGACGAAGGCGGACAGCAGCACCACCGTGTTCGGGGGGAGGTAGTGCGGCTGGAGTTGGTAGAACTCGAGCCAAGAGCGGAAGAAGGCGCTCACGGGCGGGCCGATGCCATGCAAGAAATGCGAGCGGAAGACTACCCGCTCGCCCTCCCGCAGCTCCGGCGTAATCTCCTTCCCCGGCGCGAGACGGACCTCCACCTTGTCCGCGCCGGGCAGCCGCCGCGTCTTGCGGAGGAATTCGACGTGATCCTCGTGGACGTTGGAGCCGTCCCAATCCCCGCCGTACTGCATCGTGGCGTGGGGCTGGCAAGAACGAGCGCAGCGGCGGAGGAGCAAGTGGTGGAACGGTGCGGCAGCAAGGCACTGTTGCGAGAAAGGGCAGGAGGAAGAAGATGGTGGAGTGAGGAGGAGCGTGCGAGAGCCTGCTGCTCTCCCCCTCCCCCTACTTATAGCTTCGCAAGGTGAAGCCGGGGAGGCCGGACGTGGGGTGAGACGTGGGATTAACTGCACCCACTCCCCCCACGCCTCGCGATTATTACGCCCTAAAAGCATGCCGAAACCGCCGCAGGGAGACGTGCGGGCGGTTTCGGGCCGCAGAGAATCTACGCCTAGGCCCGGGCGTGGGCGTGGCGGGCCCCCAACCTATGGCGACGTCCCGTCGCGCGCGTGGGCTGGCAGGATTTTTTGCCACGTGGTTCGCAGGCGGCAAGTGGCCGGCCCGCGGCCCGGTGCACGCGCTGGTGAGCTCCCGCCCTCCGACTCCAAAATTTTTGGCCGAGACGGCGCGCCCAACCAAAGTCAGCTCCCAGCTGTCGGCTCGTCAAGACAGGAAGCTGACCGAGTTTCTCGACTCCCACCCAACCTCGAAGCTCAATCAGCTTCGGGGACTACTGTCGGAGTAAATGGCCACGGGTAGCCTAACCGACTGCCCCTGGCTCTTCAAAAATTATCAGGCCATTTGAGCCTTCAAGCATTCAAAGCATTGGGCTGCATTCCCTGGTCGGCTACCTCTGAAGCCGACTCTCAGAAGGCGACCCAGCCTCAGCAACCTCCCCCCAAGATAACCACGGGATGGCCGACTCCAGGAAGCCGGCCATAGAGGATGCCGACTCCCCAAAGCCGGCCACGAAGAACGCCGACTCCCCAGAGCCGGCCACGAAGAGCGCCGACTCCAAGAAGCCAGCCAAGACCGCACCCACCAAAACTACCCCATGTAACGGTGACAAGACGGGGTGTGGCCACAGTGTGGCCCACTACCCTCGAAGCCCGAGGCAGGCATGGCCACCGGACGCCGTACGGGACGGCCATCTCCCGTCCGGCTCGGCACTATAGCCATGGTAGCCTCGACGTCACCCACGACAGACGCCAGTACGGCCCACGGGCGGCGGGCCCCTTTAGCCAGAGAGAGGCGCGAAGGCGGCCCGGCCTCCCCTAGTCGGCCAAGGGCGTAGCCGGCCCCCAGAAGCCGGCTACCCCCTCCCTCGAAGCATGTGCCACATTAAGGAGACAAGACGAGGTAAGGCTACAGTGAGAGCCCTCATGGCGGCACACTGTAGCCACGCTTACCTCAACGAAGCCCTCGTCATCAGGGATGAGGCTACAGTAAGCAGCCGCCGACAAGACCCCTAGGCAGTGGTGCCAGCCTGTCGACCAAGAGGCTGGCAGCCGGCGGGACCCACCAGTCGGCGGGCCCCAACGGCCGGCGGAGAAGCCGGCGAGCGAAGACACTGATGACTGGGACCCGCACCCAGCCGGATTACAATTGTACCCCCGGAGGGTAGGCCTATATAAACCCCCCGGGGCACCCATGCAAAGGGTTGGCTTCTTAGAGTTACACACACACCATAGAGAGAGGGAAGCAAGAGCTAGTCTTGCTCTTCTTCTCCCTTGAACCCAACAGCTCTAGGAGCATTTGTAGCTACTCTTTCTGATCTAGTGATCATGCGGAGACCCCGCAGAGCAGGACTAGGGGAGTTATCTCCACGGAGAGCCCTGAACCTGGGGAAGATTTGCCGGCGTGCATGTCTTCGCCTCATCCCGTTTCCAGGCACCGGCGACGTCTTACTGGCACCCACCATGATAAGCCACCCGTTGGCATATGTCGCACCTACCACCCGACATCGATCGTTTAGTATGTTGCTATTGCTTTCTTCATGACTTATACATGTACCTATGACTATGAGATTATGCAACTCCCGTTTACCGGAGGAACACTTTGTGTGCTACCAAACGTCACAACGTAACTGGGTGATTATAAAGGTGCTCTACAGGTGTCTCTAAAGGTACTTGTTGGGTTGGCGTATTTCGAGATTAGGATTTGTCACTCCGATTGTCGGAGAGGTATCTCTGGGCCCACTCGGTAATGCACATCACTATAAGCCTTGCAAGCATTGTGACTAATGAGTTAGTTGCGGGATGATGTATTACGGCACGAGTAAAGAGACTTGCCGGTAACAAGATTGAACTAGGTATCGAGATACCGACGATCGAATCTCGGGCAAGTAACATACCGATGACAAAGGGAACAACGTATGTTGTTATGCGGTCTGACCGATAAAGATCTTCGTAGAATATGTGGGAACCAATATGAGCATCCAGATTCCGCTATTGGTTATTGACCGGAGAGGTGTCTCGGTCATGTCTACATAGTTCTCGAACCCGTAGGGTCCGCACGCTTAAAGTTACAATGACAGTTTTATTATGAGTTTATATGTTTTGATGTACCGAAGGTTGTTCGGAGTTCCGAATATGATCACGGACATGACGAGAAGTCTCTAAATGGTCGAGACATAAAGATTGATATATTGGACGACTATATTCGGACACCGGAAGTGTTTCGGAGAAGTTTCGGATAAAACCGGAGTGCCGGAGGGGTTACCGGAACCCCCCGGGGAAGTATTGGGCCTTAGTGGGCCTAAGGGGAGAGAGAGGGCAGCAGCCCAGGAGGAGGCGCGCCCCCTCCCATGGGGAGTCCGAATTGGACTAGGGGAGGGGGGCGCGGCCCTTCTTTCCCTCTCCCTCTCCCTCTCTTTCCTTCCCCCTTCTCTCTTCCTAGTTGGACTAGGAAAGGGGAGCCCGACTCCTACTAGGAGGAGGACTCCCCCCCTCCTTGGCGCGCCCCAAGGGCTGGCCGGCCTCCCCCTTGCTCCTTTATATATGGGGGCAGGGGGGCACCTCTATACACACAATTGATATACGATATTTTAGCCGTGTGCGGTGCCCCCCTCCACCATATTACACCTCGATAATATCGTTGCGGAGCTTAGGCGAAGCCCTGCGTAGGTAGAACATCATCATCGTCGCCACGCCGTCATGCTGACGAAACTCTCCCTCAACACTCGGCTGGATTGGAGTTCGAGGGACGTCATCGAGCTGAATGTGTGCTGAACTCGGAGGTGCCGTGCGTTCGGTACTTGATCGGTCGGATCGTGAAGACGTACGACTACATCAACCGCGTTGTGTTAACGCTTCCGCTTTCGGTCTATGAGGGTACGTGGACAACACTCTCCCCTCTCGTTGCTATGCATCATCATGATCTTGCGTGTGCGTAGGATTTTTTTTGAAATTACTACGTTCCTCCACAATTTCTTCATACTTGTTAACTTTGCAAATTCATAGGAAAATCATTTGAACTCCAAATCCAGTGAAACCAACTCCTAGATGCTTCTAAAATCATCCTTTGTTAAATGGGTGCCTTTGCTCATTTTTCAAAAATATGTTTCTGTACACTTCTTGCAAATCCATAAACCCCTTGATTCCATCATATCAAAATGTTTAGGAATATCCACTGACCCAATTCCAATGAAACCACTCTGGTTAATTTTCATATAACCAGAGATGTCCTAGAAAAATCAAATTAATATTTTTAGAGCACTTTTATTTTCTGCCTTGTTGTGTTGCTTATTATGGTTGCTTCCGGCGTTAGTTGACGAAGTAGACGGAGTACTTGGAGAAGGACCAGAAGATTTCAATACTCTGATGAACCAGGCAAGCAGCCCTTTGACCATGTCTATGAAACCCCCTTTTATGCATGTCATATAGCACTTTATTATTGTTGCATCGGAATCATGATGAGATGGTAACCACTTCGATGGGTTGACTTTGTTGCTTCCTTGTTGATACTTGCATTGTGCATGACCCTACCTTCCTATGAGGGTTATGCGGGTGGGAGTAGATAGGATGCTAAATTAGATGCTACGCAAATGGGACGGGTATGCATGGTAATGGAGGCAAGTATGCTCCCAAAGACTTTTTTTTGAAAACCCCGTCGGGTGCCACTAATGCCCGAGGGAGATGTTGAGCTTGGTAACCACTTGACAAAGAAGTGGCGTACCGGAGAAGGATATGTGAGTGTGGTTTCAAAAACGGATTGGTTTAAGTTGCGACCGTTATTCCAACCTTACATGCGCAACCACTCTACCCTTATATGGGAAAGGGCATTACTGATTACCTAGGCCGATACTAGCTTGGAGCCCGCATTACTAGTGACAGGAGAGCTGTTGGTGCGCTCTCTCGGGACGGGGTCGTGCCAGGTAGGGCGGCCAAGAACATTTTGATGGGGCACCGGACACACCGTTGGTACCCCGTGCCAGTGGTATGTGATAAATATGGGAGCGAGGCTCCACAATTGAAAGATATGAAATGTTGGGCATGGGAGTTACTACCAATCGAGTGGACTCCATGTTAGTATCGTCTAGGGAAAGGTAGTGATCGGGTGCTTACCCCGGGTACTAGAGGTACCGCGGGTCGTGGATGGCACGAAAGTTCCCCGGATCTTGTGGGTAAAGTGTGCAACCTCTGCAGAGTGTAAAACTATTCGAATAGCCGTGTCCACGGTCAAGGACAGTTGGGTAACCGCTCTTGGGCTACGTCCACATGTTTACGAAACCTGGTGAGTGTGTATAGATGAGTGGAAAGAACTACTTGGGTCAAGTCAAAGGACTTGACATGATTGAGTTGGGTTGGTGCCCACTCCATTTATGTTGATATATGTAACCTGTCCTCAGCGTTACTTGAATTCTCATGATGCATGCTATGCAAGTTGTTGAACATGTCATAGCACTCAAAACTAGCTTTCTGCAAAAATTTACCTATATCATGCATTATTGTGCCTTGATCCAAAACATGGGTTGCTTGCGAGTACATTCAAAGTACTCATTGGCTTGCCACTGGTTATTTTATTGGCCAGGCATGAAAGAACATGATATGATGAAGAATACTTCGGTGACGAACATGCGAGCTAGGACACTTCCCAGTCAGAATGCCGGTAGGGCTAAGGCAGATGGCATGGGTCCAAGTTATCAATGAAGATTTCCGCTGCGAAGTTATACTCAAGACTTGACCATAATGGTCCTACTTGTGTAATACGGTATGTATGGATGTAAGACTATTGTTATTCAGCTTCTGTGTGTTCAGTGAGCATTGATCTCTGGGATCACTGTACACGTGCATTCAGTGATCGCGACTTATGAGTCGGGGCCCCCACATAGCCCCAACCAACCCACGACGGGCGGCTCGCGCGAGGAAGAACGAGACATCCCGTCTAGCTTTTATATGACACTGCAGCTCTACAATATTTCCTGAGGCCCAACGGCTCATGAGTTGCCAGGAAGGGAGTTTCGCCAGATGCGCTGGAAAGGCGCGTCCTCGCGAGGCGGGAGACTACCGCAAGCATATCAAGCTAAGTTACCCTAACCGCACCTACTCGAGACATAGGTGTCATGGCACAATATCAAAATAATAAACATAGCATAAGGGCATAATTGCCATAGTTCAGCACACCCCAGCGGGGCCTTCTACTTTTTTCAAATCCAGGAGAAAGGAAAGGTTAAACAAAAGCGGGCCGCACGGCTGCAGCAGCTCCTGAGGACGGGCTCCACGATGCCCGGGCTCAGTACAAGCCTTCCTCTCGCTTCACCGGAGCGCGGCGGCGAGGCGGACTATTGCCTTCCCCGATCCGAGCCTGGTGGCGGGGTAGTTGGTCATAGCCACCGCTGTTGGTGCTCTCGCCGGAGGAGCAGCCGTCGCTGCTGGTGATGGCACGGCCGTCGCCAAGGGCAAGCTCACCCTCGTCATCGCCATGGCCGTCGCCAAGGCCAAGCTCATCGTCGCTACTGCCATCTTCGGGGCAGCACCTGTCACACCCTGATTTTCATGCCACAACACTTAAGCTAATAAATCATGATAAAATGTGGTTTTACAAAACCTTTTGAGTGTTTTGGACTTTGCTTGATTGGAGTTTTGTTTGCTATTTGCAAGTGCTCTAAAAATCAAATAAATCCTCCGACACTTATACTCCTTCTCCTTGATCCAAAACTTTGTCCAATGATCATGCCATGTGTATAGGATAGAATACTATTTTCTTGCAGAAATAATTTGGCCAGAAAGTATTTTCTAAATTAGGTTTTCAAAAAACCCCTGAGTTAAGGCTTGAACTACAAGTACTTAATTTGGGATGTGAAAAATCTTTTAAAAATTATATTTGAATCCTATTAGATATAGGACTCCCTAAAACCACAAAAATATTATTTTAAAAGTTATTTTTCTATTTTATTTAAAGGCTTTTTCTTTAGGCCAGAAATGGTCTTTAATAGGTTAATATTATTTTAAAGTTTCAGAAGTATTTAAGAAAATTGACGGAAACTCAGTGGACATATATTTTCCATATATATGAGTTTCAACACATCGTCATGTTCAAAATATTGGATAAAACTCTCCAAAACCATTTATGTACATTTCAGGTATTTGAAATATTTCTATAAGAAATATTTTCAAATACATCCAGGAAAATTCTAGCAAGTCACATACGCATAATGTGATGATCTTGCAAAGTTTCATCTGAATCAAAATAATTTTGGTTCACAAAAGTGCCCCAAAACCCTCTTTGTCCAGATGCAAGTTTGAAGAACTCTACATTGCCAACTTTCACCATTTGATCCCAAACATTGTGGACATGCTCATGTACCCAAATAGTGACACTACACCAAGTTGTGCATCAAGGAGAAGAGTTTAGCTTAGCTAGATCTAAGCAAGTCCATTTCTGTTGATTTCTAGGGTTTACAGAAGTTGCACTGGCAACTTTGCCCAAATGAGCTCAAAATTGGTGGAAGGCCCTAATTATATGTGCCATTTCACCTTGTGGAGTCTCATGCCAAATGGAATCCATTTTTTCCCTAACCAGCAACAAACACTTTCTGCCCTTTTTTCTAAAACAACTAATTTGACCTCTTCCACTAATCCAAATGGGCTCAACTTTTTACCATAGCTACTCCTGACCCTCTTGTACCTCCAATAACTCTCCCTTGGCCTCAGCTCAATGATTGAGGGGTGAAACCTCCTCATTTACACCCATATGGACAGCCATAGCACCCTTCTCTCTCACCCCTCTTCTCTCACAAAGGACCCTCCAGAGCATCCGAGGCTCCCTCTCCTTTCTTTACTCTCTCCCACACCTGCTAGACACCAATGGACGTGCTCACTATGCATATAAAATGGCATGCCGGCCATTTGCATGCTCTGGAGCGCGCTACAGTGTGCTCCCGCACTGTGGCCACCCTCTACCCAATGCCTCCGGCCACCTCGGGCCTCCCCAGCACGCTCGACGAGTTGCCTGTGCATCCGCAGCACGGCAGTTGGTTGGCCCCCTCCTCCTTCTCCCTCCTTCTGCCTCTGCTCGCACGCGCGCCGGCCGCCCGAGTGCACCAGTGAGCAAGCTCACACGGGCGGTGCCCCTTTCCCTCCTGCTCTGTCTCTTCTCTCCCCTAGCTCTGGACCGAACCCACGAGCACCCCAGACACACCCACGAGTGCCCCCATGACTCACAGCAACGACAACGACCTCGCCGGCGCAATGGTCTATGGTGAGCCATGGCTCGCCTACTTAAAGGCCTCCCCGAGCCTCTCCCTCGCCACCACTCGCTCTCTCACACTCCAAATCACCCCCTACACCACCCACTCCTCTCTAGAAGCGCTCGAGCTCGAAATCGAGCTCAAGCTCCGCCGCTTCGGCATGCCGACGTTCACGAAGTACAAGCCTCCTCCGCCGCTCCTCTTCCTTGATCTGGAACCGCAGCGAGCCACTGACTCTTTCCCCTCTCTTCCCCTCTCTTTTTGTAGCCGGAAACGGCCGGAGCCACCGACGCCCGAAGCCCTCCACCGCGTGACCTCGTCGCCGGCAAACCAGGCCACACCGGCGACCAACTCCACCACCACCTGATCGGCGACTCCATGCTGAGTCCAACCCTGACCTCGTTGCCGTGCCCTGCATCGCCGTCGGTGAGCTCGCCTGCCATATGGACTCGGGGTTAGGGATGACAGGCGGGCCCCGCCTGTCAGCCTCTCCTCTCCCTCGCCTCTCTCTCACTGGCGCCTGGGCCCCGCCCATCAGGTTTAAAGCTGGCTCGCGCGCCGCTCGGCTCGCCCGGGCCAAATCGCCTCTGGGCCTGTGCACGGTGGCTATTCTGGCCCAGTTGCACAGTGGCCTTTTTCCTTTTCTTTTCTGATGATTTTCAAATAAATCCTCAGGATAAAATATTTACCCAGATTAATTAATTCCAAGTGCTAAAATCTTGTAATATTCCCACCTATTAAATGGTGTATCTTTCATGCATGTTCATGAACCTTTTCTGTACTGTTCAAATTTAAATTCAAATTGGAACAATAAAATCTCTGTTTCAAAATCCACTACTCTGTGACTCTGACTCCAAATCCAAAACTAATAATTTTCCCCTTCTTAGTTTTCCTCCTAGTATTTAAAAAAATGAGTTGACATTTTTCTGAGCACTTTGGTTTTTCTGTTTTGCTATTGTCTTTTTTTCGTTGTTTCTTTGCGATGACTAGATCCCGTATTTGACGAAGTAGCTAGAGAAGAAGAAGGAGAAGGACTTGAAGACTTTGAAGACAAACCCAACCAAGGCAAGCAGCCCTTTGACCATGTCTATGAAACCCTTTATATGCTTGTCATATAGCACCATATTGTTGTTCCATCGGAACCATGATGAGGTGGTAACCACTTTGATGGATTGCCTCTGTTACTTCCTCATTGCTACTTGCATTGTGCATGGCCCTACCTTCCTATGAGTGTTATGCCGGTCAGATAGGATGCTAATGTAGTTGCTACGCAAATGGGACGGGTCTATGCATGGTGATGGAGACAAAAGTATTTCCAAAGATTTTTTCGAAAACCCCGTTGGGTGCCACTAATGCCCGAGGGAGATGTTGAGCTAGGTAACCACATGATAAAGAAGTGGTGTACTGAGGCAAGTGAGTGTTTTGTTTTCAAAAGCAGATTGGTTTAAGTAGCGACCATTACTCCAACCTTACTTGCTCAACCACTCTACCCTTATATGGGAAAGGGAATTATTGATTACCTAGGCCGATACTAGCATGGTGCCCACATTACTAGTGACGGGGGTGACATGAGGTCACTCTCGGGACGGGGTTGTGCTTGGAAAGGTGGCCATGACTGTTTTCACAGGGCACCAGACACACCGTTGGTCCCTGCGTGTATGTGAGGTAATGAAAAGGGCAGTGTCCCAAGATCTTGATGCTTATACACAAAGGCTGTGTACCAACGAGTGGACCCTATGTTAGTGTCGCCTAGGTAAAGATAGTGATTGGGTGCTTCCCCCGAGTACTTGAGGTACTGCGGGATCGTGGATGACACGAAAGCTTCCCGGATCTTGAGGCTAAAGTGTGCAACCTCTGCAGAGTGTGTAACTATTCGAATAGTCGTGTCCATGGTCAAGGACAGTTGGGTAACCGCTCTTGGGCTACGTCGAATGTTTGCGAACCTCGTGTGCGTGTGTGTGTGGAGAGAGCTGGTTGATTCAAGTCAAATGACTCGACGTGTTGACTAAGTTGGAAATAACCCAAACTTGGTTTATGATGATATTTGTAACCTGCTCACATGGGTTTCTGGACTCTTTTGATGCATGCCTTACAAGTAGGTAGCTCACGACATTGCACTCAAAATTAGCTTTCTGCAAACATTTCCAATTTTGTGCTATATCATGCCTTGTCATACTTGTTCCAAAACATGGGTTGCTTGCGAGTACATTCAAAGTACTCATTGGCTTGTCACTAGTTATTTAATTGGCCAGGCATGGAAGAACAGGAGTTCGAAGAAGAATCCTTTGGAGACGAACATGCGAACTAGGATGCTTTTTCCAGTCAGAATGCCTGTAGGGTTAAGGCAGATGGCATGGGCTCTACCTATCAACAAAGGTTTCCGCTGCTTAAGTTTATTTGATATTCATCCCTTGAGGCTTTATCTATGTAATACATGATCATAATGGTCATAATTTGTGTAAGACGGTATGTATGGATGTAAGACCCTTGTTATTCAACTTCTGTGTGTTCTGTGAGCATTGATATCTGGGATCACTGTACACGTGCATTCGGTGATCACGACTTATGAGTCGGGGTCCGCACAGAGCTGGTATCAGAGCCATCCTACCTAGAGGAAGCCTTAGTTAGCATGGTCATTAGTTAGGGTAAAACGATTTTTCAAAACTACCTATACCTCCCCTCTTTTTTGAGATTTCCCAAACCTAAGGGATATTTTCCTTATTGACCTCTCCTATTCAACTTTTGTAGATGGCCCTCACCCCCTTGAGACTTCTTATGACAGGATTTCCATCACTCCTAAGAGACTGCCTCCAACAATGCCACTATCCTTTGCTGCCCATGTACACCCTGCACGAACTAGAAAATGATGTGTTCGAGAAGGAGTTCTACGCCAAGGTTTTTATGCCTGCCAAGACCACACCCTAGGGGCGGTTCTTCATTGGACCGCCCATGCCAACAAGAGACCTGGCCATTCAGCAAGTGGCATACGAAGCGCTCTTCCGTGTTCGAGACCTCCTTCCAGAAATGAAAGAAGAACATGCCACCCGCTACCTACCTGGCAAGAGCGGATTTGGAGCTCCGACACAAGTGAGGATTTCCCCAGAAGATGAGGATCCATCCCTCAAGTACCAGATCCATTTCATTAACACAGGAGACTACCTTCTACGTCACCTTGCCGAAGCATTCCTTAAGGCTCGCTGTCAAGACCGGTTTTTCAATAAAATAATTATTGAGAGACCAATCCCTTTTACGGACCAGTAAGGAAGAATTCCTTCTCACTGGTAGACAATATCTTGGTCACAGAAGAAAAATACCAGGAGTACTAAATATAATACAAGGTTGAGCGGAGACTGCCCAACAATTTATTACATGCACGCCGATAAAACAAGACGGCGGATAGGGTGGCATACTACTAACTCACGATAATAACGGTGGTGGAAATATCACTGCGAAGCGAGTGATATGACTCCTGAAGACTACAGCTCTTCGAGCGTCGGAGTGAGGCTCGAGGAGACTTATTGTGGGTGGCGGAAGCGTATATAATACAAGTGACCAATATCCGGGATCGCGCAGGACTGACTGGGACTCCTCTAGGCGTCGGACGCGCTATCAAACTCTTCATCCAAGAGATCGCCTTCGTCAACATCTGGCCAAATCAACAAGCCAGGTGAGTACTATGAAAGTACTCGCAAGACAGTTCGGACATAAGATATAACAAATGTAAACATGAAGCATGTGAACAATTTATCCAGTGCGTTCAGACATAGAGATAATAAATACTGGGTGCCAAGCGAGGGTCTGAATGACGCCTCGAGCGGAAACTGCAGAATAGTAATACTGGTGCCAAACGAGGGTCTGAATGACTCCTCGAGAGGAAACTGCGAGAATAATAATGCTGGTGCCAAACGAGGGTCTGAATGACTCCTCGAGAGGAAACTGCGAGAATACTAATGTTGGTGCCAAACGAGGGTCTGAATGACTCCTCGAGAGGAAACTGCGAGAATAATAATGCCACAGTCGGGCGTCGGGGCGACACCACATAAAGGGCTTATAACAGAAAATAAAGGCAGTGCGTGCCACAGTCGGACGTCTGAGCGACATCACATAAAGGGCTTATATTTAAAGTAAGAAACAAAAGACACGCTGCAGTCGGACGTCTGAGCGACGTCACATAAAGGGCTTATATTGCAGTTCAATAATTTAATAGTTCAGGAACATAAATTACCACAAGTACGAGACGAATAAAAATTTAGTCCATCCACAGGAATAATAATTAAACTGGATTTACCACTTGAGCTTGTTCACCGGGGACAAGTTTTCCACGCGGATAGATATGGATATACCGATTACACTACTTGATCATGGATACGATGACTTGGAAGGAATTGACTCTGCAGAGTTTGTACTTAACCAAAGTCAACAGATTTCAGTAGTCACGGGGACTAGTTCCGTCTACGGTGTTTTGGAAGAAACACGTCTAACCAGTACACACCCAATTCAACCTTCCAAAGCCAAGATCACCCTCGGCAACGTTCAAGAAAAACCTTGAGACGGGGAGGCTACAACCTCGCGTAGCATGGGATAAAATTTATATACGCGCGCTCTAAGGGGGTGCACCCCCTCTCGGTCCCAACCGGAAACACCCATGCCCCCTGATCGGATGACTGGCTTTAATCCTGGGCCAAGGTACCATCATCCCGGCCTCTCTGTTTGGTGTGTACACAGAAAGAGGTTACCAACTTACTAAACCGCATCCTGGCAAATGAAACATGTGGTAGCACGGAAGGTGGAAAGAACGATAACGTGACTCCATCCACATTAACGTCAGAGAAAGTCGGATGACGCAAGGCTGGTATGCTACAACAGTACCACCTTGCTGCCCTTCATGTCACCACATGATTAGGCCATCTCTCATCAGAGATCATCGCAACTTTGGAACATGCGGGGAAAAGAACGATAACGTGACTCCGTCCATGTTAACGTCGGAGAAAGTCGGATGACGCAAGGCTGGTATGCTACAACAGTACCACCTTGCTGCCCTTCATGTCACCACATGATTAGGCCATCTCTCATCAGAGATCATCGCAACTTTGGAACACGCGGGTAGTTACCTTACAAGCAACGAGGTATTTACCGACACTCATATGCCACGCACAAACTTTCAAGCAAACATGCAAAACACTTATCATATCAAATGTTCAAACATGCTTGCCTGGTTCGGAGAAGTAGGAGTCTAGCTCGGCGAAGTTCGCGGCTCCGTCACCTCTTCCGGAACCTACGGCAATCACGAAAAACGGGTACTAACGTGAAAACCAATGGGTGCACAGAAACTTCTCCAAATATTTTTCAAATAAATCCCATAAAACACTAGACAAAATTTGAAGATTGTCAGAAAAAGAATCACTCAAAAATCCCTTTTTATTAAAAAGTTATAAAGGTTTCTGTCCAGGGACTTATCTGTAATGAAACAGAAAAGTTCCAGGGTTTTAACGGAGAAAACAGAAAACGGTTCGATTGGAAATGCGCAAGCTCAAGCAGGAAAGCGTATTTGCCCGAAGGCGCCAACATAAAACGGTTCGAGGGAGAATATAACAGAGGCTGACATGCGGGGTCCACATGTCAGGTTTGAAAAGCTCGCCGGCGCCCGAAGACTGCGGTGGACGCCGGCGTCGAACCACGGCGAGTTAGGAGGATCGGAGGGTACCAAGAGCTTCAGCGTGTTCTTCCGCGTCGGTGGGTGGTGGACTCGACCAACGGGGAGCACCACGTCGACGGCGACACTATCTCGGGCGGACGGCGGCTCGGGTGATGGTGGGGAACTCCGGTGGAGGGCTGCAAACTTCGAATTGAAGCGCGGGTCAGAGGGAGGGATGCATAGTGAAGCTATTGGCAAGAGAAGGGAGGCGGAGGTGCACACACGGGGGCGAATAGAGCTGGATCCCGTGGCGGGTCGCGGCGGCCGGAGTTGAGGAAGGAGACCTCCTCGGGGCTCTTCCAGTGGCTAGGCGTGCTCTAGGTGGAGTGCAGGGATGGTGGGTGCTCGAGTTGAAGCTCGGGGCCTCTATTTATAGGCGGATCGACGGGGTGGCCGTGAACGGAGAATCTCCGGCGAGCGATTACGGCGATGCAGTGGATTGGCAGGAGGTTTGAGTGGCCAGGCAGCATCAGTGGAGGTTACTGGTGTCATTCCACAGCTAAACGGAGTTGGTCTTGGCGTAATGGTGTCGGTCCACAGTGAGATGGCCGCACGGGCTCGACGGCGGCAGAGAGCGCGCTCCGCGCCCTGCGGTTCACGATGAGAGCGGCAGCGCATTCGGGGGAATGGAAGGCCACGCGGCGAGCTCCGGTGGCTTGGGCGGCGCTGGGTGGCGCCGTGCCTCCCGCTGGCGGCCGCAAAGCCGCCGCTGGCGTCGGTCACGGGGCGGCGCACCTTCTGCTGCTCGTCGCCGACGTCCGCAAGGTGCCAGGCGTTCGTGCGGTGCAGGAACAAGGGGGAGGGGACGAGGAGCAAGGCGACACAGTGGCACTGGTGAGATCGACGTCGGGTTCTGAAGAAAACGACAGTGCACTGCAATGTTCTCTGAACTTAACTGAAACTTGACATTGACAATGCACTGCAGGTGTTCGACAGAAAGATTTGGCTATGAGATAAATTTTTCTGGGGTTGTAACTTGGTGAGGTGACCACTCAATGCACCCAGAGGCTGCCTGATTTTACTTGGAATTTTTGGAGAAGGATTTGAATGAATTTCACCAAATTTGACAAATCTGGTCCAAACTTGCAGCAAGTGTAGTTTGAAAAATTAGAACTGAAGACCAGTGGATCTTCATGGATCTTGGTTGAGGGTTCAAAGGACTAGGGAGGAGAGTTGGTTTGGGGGCAAAAATCAAAACAAAAAGTAGTGTTCCTTTGTAAATCACCAATGGATAGAATAGAAGACAGAAATTTATTTGAATAAGATTTAAATGGAAAAATAAACATAGGGGAGGTTCAACTTGCTGGATTAGATGCCAAACATGATCCAAAGATGAGGGGAGGGTTAGGAGAGAGTATTTGCATTAAGGCCATGGCAAGAGAGAAATGTTGAAAGTGGTAAAGGATTATTCCAAAAGCCATAGTGCAAATTTCAAAGAGATTTTCAAAAGGCATTTTCCCAAGTGAAAAGTATTTTGTCTTGAGTCCAAATGAAAAGCAAGAACCTCCAAGACCAAAGACAGATCTTGGGTGAATCCAAATAAAACTTTTGCCATAAAAAAAATATTTGAAAGGGAGAGTTCTTTTGAAAAAAAATTAAATCACCTCCCTCAAGTCAAATAAAAATCTTTTGAAAAATCCAAATAAAAACTTGGGTGTCACACTCGCCAAGACCTCCATTCACTTCTGCACCTCCACTGCCTCGAGAAGAAGAAGGTGGTCGAGCGAGATTAGAAAATCACTGCCCTACAAGCACACATCGCCAATCAGGGGCAGCAAATCGAGGAACTTCAGAAAGCCCACAACCAAGCCCCAAGCAGGAGGCATAGGAATGGATTTCCATATCCACCTCACAGAGGGTCATCGTCAGGCCCCCGATGACGTAACCCAAGACTGAATAACAACCTTTCTGCTTCCATCACATGCCACGGGTGTGGTGAACTTGGGCATATTAAAAGGATGTGTCCCAACAGGCAGCCGACTGTCGCATACCCATTGGCACCACAAGGGGAACCCAGAGACTGAAGACTGAACGCCCTTCTCTCCGAGTAATGAAGCAAGCATGACTACCGAGTCCGAGAACCCCTTGGGTAGGATGAGTCGTGTACCCCCTATGCGCAGTCGAGTCCATATGATGGTTCAAATGAAACCATGTGGAGTGTTGCTTGTTCTTATTTGTTTGTGTTTCGATATAAGTCACACTTTTTCCCTAGGCAGCATGTATGCGACTATATCACCTATCTTATCTTAATGAAAATGTGTGTGGCCTTTTTGGCACCTATTTGTTTGCACTTGCACTATAGAATCCCCTTTTAGGCATTCCCCTCCTTTATGCTACTTTTCCCTCTCATCCCTCTCATCAACTAAAGACCAACAAGACAAGATGCACCAAGGATTCCACCTTGGCAACCAACTAGCACTGAAGAATTTTTGCTACAACCTCCACGATCAAGTGCAACCTCGTAGAATCACCCCTCATGACTGGAAACCCATACCTAGACCCTTCGAGACTTCACAAGATACCCCAGCTCGAATCCTTAACCATGTGCTTAACCCACAGAATTGCAAGAGAAACCAGTTAAGCCTCCGTAACCTTTCTTATCACTGGGTTCATTATGGAACTAGTGGACATAGTGAACGAGCACATTGTCATCCTAATATAGCACAAGAACTGACGATGCCACAGGGAAGACCAATTTGAGGATGTAGGAATAGAGGACAAATGACTTGATGAGTTTATATCAGTGACCTTGAGGAATTATCTGAGATTTTGGTGGATTATGAGGCTTTCATGTTGGTAGTTGAACTTGGTGGAATCATGTTGATAGAGTAGCATTACTTTCATTACCCCTGGAGTAAATTGGATTTTGTAGGACAATTATGATCGCACGATCAAATTCTTGGAGGTATAAGGATTTGTCTTAGCGAGGGGATATTGATAGAAGATAGTTGACAATACGGTAATGACTTGGGGGAAACATGTAGGAATTCTCATTGGACATGATATTTGGATGAAATAGGTGATCCTAATGGAGTCTAGATGCTAAGTAAGTCTACATGGTTCGGAGTAAATTGGATTTAGACTAATGATCTCAATCATGATACCATGTTTCTCGGTGTACAATAAACTAGGAGATTGGATTAATTGTCAAAGTTGATTTAGGGGTTTGTATGAACTTGACATTGGAGTTTATTAGAGCGTGATAATGGAAATTGGTGGACTAACTATAGTAAAGATAGCCATTTTTAAGGATTTAGGAATTATAGGGACTTTGGAAGATCATGTGGAATGCCATAGATATTGGATTTGTAGGATTAATAGGTCTTGTGGTGATCGATGGAAGCTAATGGGCTATTGGATTTGATTCATAGGAAGGAAACAAGATCTTGGATTGGTATACGACTGTTTCCTTAGGATATAGATACACTATCATGGACCCTGGATGGGTAAGCTGAATACGTGGATTGTGATGTTTAATTCAAGCTTAACAGCTTGTATGTTCTATCCATGGATTTTTAGATGAGGATACCATACATATGAGTTTGGGGATAGTTGACATGTATGGTTTTGTTAGACGTCTCTCAGGAGCCATGAGGATATGAATAGCGTGAGTGATGATTGGAGTTAACCTATGTGAGATGATTCTTTCGGTAATATGATGTGATTTGTTTGAAGGACTAGGTAGAAAAATTGGCATCTCACAAACTGTTCCCAAGGATAAGATGATAAACTTTCACTCGCACCATAGAATCCTTGAAACCCTTAAGACCTACCAAGCCACAACATGGTTGGATCATGACCATGGGCCTAGACCCTAGGACGAGAAGACCTTGGCCAACACTCAATCATGACCAGCACCAATACCCCAGCCTACGTTATGTACCCCATAGACTACATGGAGTACTTGGACAAGTTGGTTGCCATCTTTATTTTTGTGGCGTACTTGTCTACCCGAAGACAGAAGAAGAGCCGTTCAGCCGGTTAAGGAACATCTGAAGACCACCATGTCATGGGGGAAGAACTAAACCAACCACCATCATCAAGAAGTAAACTTCCGCGTCGAAGACCATGTCTATCTGTGAACAACTCCTCTCAGAAGAACCAAGCAGTTCCATGTCAAAGGGTAGCTCACACGAAGATTTATCGACCCCCTTCGAGATCACTACAAGACAAAAGAGTACATGGCTACTAGCTAGTGTTGCCACCTAAGTTATCCAATGTGCACAATGTTTTCCACACAGCACAACTCCGGAAGTGTTTCCAACTTCCTCACAAGCACCATCCCTACAAGGACATCGATCATCGAACCATTGACCTTTAGCCCGATCTGACCTACCACGAGCTACCCATTTGCAACATGGATCAAGTGGAACATTATACACGAAGCCACACCATCAAGTACCTCAAGGTTAAGTGGAGCACCACACGAAAGTAGAAGCAGTATGAGGATGTGAAGACTACCCCAGATCCAAGTTTCTGAATTCCTTTCCGCGCCTAGTCTGGAAATCTCGGGGACGAGATTCTTGTAAGGGGGGTAGGTCTGTCACACCCTGATTTTCATGCCACAACACTTAAGCTAATAAATCATGATAAAATGTGGTTTTACAAAAACTTTTGAGTGTTTTGGACTTTGCTTGATTGGATTATTGTTTACTGTTTGCAAGTGCTCTAAAAATCAAATAAATCCTCCGACACTTATACTCCTTCTCCTTGATCCAAAACTTTGACCAATGATCATGCCATGTGTATAGGATAGAATACTATTTTCTTGCAAAAATAATTTGGCCACAAAGTATTTTCTAAATTAGGTTTTCCAAAACCCCTGAGTTAAGGCTTGAACTACAAGTACTTAATTTGGGATGTGAAAAATCTTTAAAAAATTATATTTGAATCCTACTAGATATAGGACTTCCTAAAACCACAAAAATATTATTTTAAAAGTTATTTTTATATTTTATTTAAAGGCTTTTTCTTTAGGCCAAAAATGGTCTTTAATAGGTCAAAATTATTTTAAAGTTTCAAATGTATTTAAGAAAATTTATGGAAACTCAGTGGACATATATTTTCCATATATATGAGTTTCAACACATGGTCATGTTCAAAATATTGGACAAAACTCTCCAAAACCATTTCTGTACATTTCAATTATTTGAAATATTTCTATAAGAAATATTTTCAAATAAATCCAGCAAAATTCTAGCAAGTCACATATGCATAATGTGATAATCTTGCAAAGTTTCATCTCAATCAAAATAATTTTGGTTCACAAAAGTGCCCCAAAACCCTCCCTGCCAGATCCAAGTTTGAACAACTCTGCATTGCCAACTTTCTCCATTTGATCCCAAACTTTGTGGACATGCTCATGTACCCAAATAATGACACTACACCAAGTGGTGCATCAAGGAGAAGAGTTTAGCTTAGCTAGATCTAAGCAAGTCCATTTCTGTTCATTTCTAGGGTTTACAGAAGTTGCATTGGCAAATTTGCCCAAATGAGCTCAAAATTGGTGGAAGGCCTTAATTATATGTGCCATTTCACCCTGTGGAGTCTCGTGCCAAATGGAATCCATTTTCTTGACCTAACCAGCAACAAACACTTTCGGCCCTTTTTGTAAAACAAGTACGTTGACCTGTTCCACTAATCCAAATGGGCTCAACTTTTTACCACAGCTACTCCTGACCCTCTTCTACATCCAGTAACTCTTCCTTGGGCTCAGATCAATGATTGAGGGGTGAAAGCTCCTCATTTACCGCTCTGGACAGCCATAGCACCCTTCTCTCTCACCCCTCTTCTCTCACTAGAGCCCCTGCAGAGCATCCAAGGTTCCCTCTCCTTTCTCTACTCTCTCCCACACCTGCTAGACACCAATGGACGTGCTCACTATGAATATAAAATGGCATGCCGGCCATTTGCACGCTCTAGAGCGCTCTACAGTGCGCTCCCGCACTATAGACACCCTCTGCCCAACGCCTCCGGCCACCTCGGGCCTCCCCAGCGCGCCCGACAAGGTGCCTCGGCATCCGCAGCACAGCAGTTGGTCGGCCCCCTCCTCCTGCCTCTGCTTGCACGCGCGTCGGCTGCCCGAGTGCACCAGTGAACAAGCTCACACGCGCGGTGCCCCTGGCCCCCCTCGTCTCTCTCTTCTCTCCCCTAGCTCTGGACCGAACCCACGAGCACCCCAGACATGCCCCCGAGTGCCCCTATGACCCATAGCAACGGAAACGACCTCGCTGGCGCACTGGTCTACGGTGAGCCGTGGCTAGCCTATTTAAGGCCTCCCCGAGCCTCTCCCTCACCACCACTCACTCTGCCACACTCCAAATCATCCCCTACAACACCCGATCCTCTCCAGAAGCGCTCGAGCTCGAGCTCTGCCGCTTCGGCTCACCGGCGTTCACGAGGTACCGGCCTCCTCCGCCACTCCTCTTCCTCGATCTGGAAGTGCAGCGAGCCACTGACTCTTTCCCCTCTCTTCCCCGCTCTTTTTGCAGCCGGAAACGGCCAGAGGCACCGATGCCCGGAGCCCTCTACCGCGTGACCTCGTCGCCGGCAAACCAGGCCACACCGGTGACCAACTCCACCACCACCCGAACTGCGACTCCACGCTGAGTCTAACCCTGCCCTCCACTCGCCTCGCCGTGCCCTGCATCGCCGTCGGTGAGCTCGCCGGCTGTCTGGACTCGGGTTAGGGATAACAGGCGGGCCCCGCCTGTCAGCCTCTCCTCTCCCTCGCCTCTCCCTCTCAGTGGCGCCCGGGCCCCGCCCGTCAGGTTTAAACCTGGCGCGTGCGCGCCGCTCGGCTCGCCCGGGCCGAATCGCCTATGGGCCTGTGCACTGTGGCTGTTCTGGCCCAGTTGCACAATGGCCTTTTTCCTTTTTCTTTTCTGATGATTTTCTAATAAATCCTCGGGATAAAATATTTATCCAAATTAATTAATTCCAAGTCCTAAAATCTTGTAATGTTCCCACCTATTAAATGGTGTATCTTTCATGCATGTTCATGAACTTTTCTGTACTGTCCAAATTTAAATTCAAATTTGAACAATAAAATCTTTGTTTGAAAATCCACTACTCTGTCCCTCTGACTTCAAATCCAAAACTAATAATTTTCCCCTTCTTAGTTTTCCTCCTAGTATTTAAAAAAAATGAGTTGACATTTTTCTGAGCACTTTGGTTTTTCTGTTTTGCTATTCTCTTATTTATTTTTTCCGTTGTTTCTTTGCGACAATTAGATCCCATATTTGACGAAGTAGCTGGAGAATAAGAAGGATAAGGAGTTGAAGACTTTGGAGACCAAGCCAACCAAGCCAAGCAGCCCTTTGACCATGTCTATGAAACCCTTTATATGCATGTCATATAGCACCATATTGTTGTTGCATCGGAATCATGATGAGGTGGTAACCACTTTGAAGGATTGCCTTTGTTACTTCCTTGTTGATACTTGCATTGTGCATGACCCTACCTTCCTATGAGGGTTATGCGGGTGGGAGTAGATAGGATGCTAATGTAGTTGCTAAGCAAATGGGACGGGTCTATGCATGGTGATGGAGACAAAAGTATTTCCAAAGATTTTTTTGAAAACCCCGTTGGGTGCCACTAATGCCCGGGGGAGATGTTGAGCTTGGTAACTACTTGATAAAGAAGTGGTGTACCGAGGCAAGTGAGTGTGTTGTTTTCGAAATCGGATTAGTTTAAGTTGCGACCATTACTCCAACCTTACATGCGCAACCACTCTACCCTTATATGGGAAAGGACATTATTGATTACCTAGGCTGACACTAGCATGGTGCCCACATCACTAGTGATGGGGGTGACATCAGGTCACTATCAGACGGGGTCGTGCTTGGAAAGGCGGCCATGACTGTTTTCACAGGGCACCGAACACACTGTTGGTCCCTGCGTGAATGTGAGGTGATGAAAAGGGCAGAGTCCCAAGATATTGATGCTTATACACAAAGGCCATGTACCAACGAGTGGAAACTATGTTAGTGTCGCCTAGGGAAAGATAGTGATCGGGTGCTTCCCCCGAGTACTTGAGGTACTGCGGGATCGTGGATGACATGAAAGCTTACCGGATCTTGTGGGTAAAGTGTGCAACCTCTGCAGAGTGTAAAACTATTCGAATAGCCGTGTTCACGGTCAAGGATAGTTGGGTAACCGCTCTTGGGCTACGTCCAATGTTTGTGAACCTGTGCGTGTGTGTATGTGTGTGGAGAGAGTTGGTTGAGTCAAGTCAAATGACTCGACGTGTTGACTAAGTTGGAAATAACCCAAACTTTGTTTATGATGATATATGTAACCTGCTCACATGGGTTTCTGGACTCTTATGATGCATGCCTTACAAGTAGGTAGCTCATGACATTGCACTCAAAATTAGCTTTCCGCTAACATTTCCTATTTTGCGCTATATCATGCCTTGTCATACTTGTTCCAAAACATGGGTTGCTTGCGAGTATATTCAAAGTACTCATTGGCGTGGCACTGGTTATTTAATTGGCCAGGCATGGAAGAATAGGAGTTCAAAGAAGAATTCTTTGGAGACGAACATGCGAACTAGGACGCTTTCCTAGTCAGAATGCCTGTAAGGTTAAGGCAGATGGCATGGGTTCTACCTATCAACGAAGATTTATGCTCCTTAAGTTTATTTGGTATTCATCCCTTGAGGCTTTATCTATGTAAGACTTGACCATAATGGTCATAATTTCTCTAAGACGGTATGTATGGATGTAAGACTCTTGTTATTCAGCTTCTGTGTGTTCAGTGAGCATTGATCTCTGGGATCACTGTACACGTGCATTCGGTGATGATGACTTATGAGTCGGGGTCCCCACAGCACCCCACACGGCGGCCGTCTTCCCTGAACACCCTCACGTAGAGGGTTGTGGGGCCGTCATACTTGAAGTGGAGGGTGCACCTCCTACTCAGGCCACACACGAGGGAAAATGTCTGCCAGCCGCGGGTCAAGGACACGTTGCAGGCGGTTGTGACCTCGACCCCAACCAATGAGGCCCTGCTGCTGCAGCCATCTGCCTGCAGCCAGAGGCCATCAAGTCCCGCAGTCGGAAGCGCACTCACAAAGAAGCGCGGGAGTGGGAGCCAGGTGCACGCGGGCCTCTGCACGACCACAAGACAAACTCCGGGAATGCGTCCACCGAGTGGAAGCACGACCGAGGAGGTCGCGCGACCATGGCGCGCCTTCCCTCATCGCAGGAGCTGCCTCAGCTTCGGCGCCTCCCGCCACAAGAAGAAGTGTCGCCGTGGCCGCCAGAGGCAGCACCCACTCTTGGAGGAGTGCGCGTGCGCCCCTGAGGGGCCACTGTCGGGGTCGTAGCGTACTTGCGGGGACGTCCGCGGCCCCTCTTGGGCGGCGGCGAATCCGGCCCCTCCTTGGGGGCCTTCCCCTTCTCAGCGGTGGAGAACTTCCTCGTTGACGCCATGAGCACTTCGGCAAGACGGCGAGACAGGGAAGAAGAAGAAGAAGAAGAAGTAGCAGGCAGCGAGAAGACATAGATGAATGAGGGGGGCCTTGCCCCTCCCCTCATTTATAACCAGGGGGAGGCCAACCTCCATCCTCCATGATCCCATGCAATGTTGGTCTTTCTCTGCATGCATCAAGCTCTTGTCAAGTTGAAATGGTCGCCGAGGCAGTGTGGGGAAGCGGAGACGCCCATGTCCCATCAATGGCCATGCGTCGACTAAGGCCGCAGGCGGTTAGGGCCCGCGGCGCTCCGCACTTGCCCTTTGGCTTCACCTCGAAGCCAAGTCCGAGCGTGCCTTGGGCCCGGGAGCTACTTTCGGCGTTCTAGGAATGGGGGTACCCACACTTGCCTGCCTGTGGCCCACGGCATGGCTCCATCTACAGCCTGGCATGGCCCACCTTCAGCATAAACAACTCAAGACCCTCGTGAGGGGCCAAGCCTCATGAGGCGGACGACACCAAGGCCTCCACGAGGAGCGGCCTCCTCAGGCTGGCTCCCGATGTAACACCCCGGATGTTGAGGATATAGACCTTAGATTCACCCGCCAGAAGGGGCCGGGTTACTCATAATGGTCATCGCCAGAAGCCCGGTGCCAAGCTTGAAGACGGTGGGCCAAAGATGGGCTTAAGACCCGGATATGGCTTAAGGCCCGTAGTTACAATCATTATTATGGTAGAAGTTGTAGTGTAAGGCAAGAATAGTCGAGAGTCTAAGTCGGACACTCTTATGAGCCGGCGGGGACTCTGAGAGCTGCTGGGCGTCGGCCTCCCTATATAAAGGGACGACCCGTCAGCGGTTTAGGGGGAAGAAAAATCTCATCGAGAGCCAGGCATAGCAGTTTAGCTCCCGGGTCATCGAAAACCTAATCCATACCACCTCAAACTGGACGTAGGCTTTTACCTTCACCGTAAGGGGCCAAACCAGTATAAACCCTCGTGTTCCTTGTCCCACTTAACCCCTTCAAGATTCCTAGTTGCGATGGCTCCACGAGTAAGTCCTAGCTCGAGGACATCTGCCGTGACAATTCCATGATAATTGGCGCCCACCGTGGGGCCAGCGCACGGTGGATTTGAGTTCTTGAAGGGCAGCTTCGAAGGGGTCAAGGGATACGCTGTGGGCCGGATGACCAAGAGTCGTCGCGGCAAGCTCTACATCGACGATGCAAACTGGGGCCCCGACGCCGGCTCAATTGAGTACGGGTACCGGGTCCCCTTCGGCGGAATTCATGTTTTCATTGGCAAGATTGGTGAGCCGGGCCCTGAGCCGGATCTCTGCGCCGATCTCATCGAGACGGCTCAGCGTGCATGGCCCGCCCGGGCCCGGCCTGCCGTAAAGCATGCTTTTGTGGGATGTATCCATGGAGGCTCTCTGATCGATCTGGATCTGGTGATGAGACGGCCGCCGGCTCTGACGGCGAGTCGTCCACCGATGAGTCAAACTCGTTGTATCAACTTCAAGATGGCAGGCTCACGGGTTGTTCCGATGGTGACAGTATTCCGGACCCGTTTGAGCCGCCAAGCCGGGTTGGAATCTTCATGGCCGGTGCGCAGCCTGTTCAGAACCCTGCTGCTGGAGCGGGAAACCCGGTGCCTTCGCCGGCTCAGGTGCTAATGGATCTCACGGACAAGATGACGGCCCTGTTAACCGCCATGGTTGACCCGGCGGATCAAGCTCAGCATGATGCGGAGGTGGCACAGTTAAAGTTGGATCTAGTGAAAGCTAAGGAGGATCTGGCAGCAGAAGGGATCAGGATGGCTGCGGAGAGGGCGGCTCTCGATGCCCAAACCCAGTTGATTCAAGCGCAGTCCTTCCGGCTCACGATGGATCAAAACGCGTCCAATGAGGTCCTGAGAAGGAGGCATCAAAAGGCCCAATCTCGACTCCCTCCGGTTTACGATCCATGAAACCTCTTCAACACGCCAGGTGCAGGGTCTAGTAATCCGCCAGGGGTCACAGTGCCCGGGTCTGGGACCCCTATTCAGCCGCGAGTAATGGGGCCTCCCCAGGTGCACCCTGCCCCGCCTCAGTACGTGCCAATACCACCGGGTCATTATAATAACCCGCTGGAAAACATGGTCGCCGCGGTAGCACGGCTGGCGGCTCTCCCAGTCGACAGCGACTCTCCGACGGCTATTGAAACCCGCCGGGTCAGGGAACTCCTTCAGACAGCACTGGCGCAGCAAGAGGCGTACTCCTACAGCCAGGACAGGATCCACTCGACCCCTCGTCCAGGCCGGAGCCCGAGTTACAGCAGACACATGGTCTCAGCGACAGGCTCAAATAACGTCCGACGCCATGACCCGCCCCCTGGCCATGGCCCGGCTCATAACGGAGCCTTTCACGCAGCAGACCAAGACAGAGCGCAGCAAGAGGCGGAGTAGGTACCTCAGTTGACGGCGTACCAGACTCCCCCGGCTTATCCGACGACTTCCGTCGACGTGGGTATCCCTACCAGGACTGGGGGTGTCCCTTGCTTAGTGCCAGCTATCCGCAATGACCGTCTACCCAAGGACTTCAAAGGCCCTAGGAAGGTGCCTAATTACATGGCAGACTTACAACCCGCAGCCTGGATCGAGAGTTATGAGATGGCCATGGAACTGCTGGAGGTAAGTGAAGCGGCCATGGCTAAGTACTTCACCATGATGTTAGATGGGACTGCCCGCACTTGGTTGAAAGGACTACCACCGAATTCCATTGGGTCTTGGGCTGAGCTGAAGGCCTGGTTCATCCAAAACTTCAAGGATACCTGTAGGCAGTCTATGTCAATTGTGGATTTGACAACTGCAAGCAGCAGGAGGGTGACTCTACGACACATTGGGTTCGCCGGGTTAAGGAGATAATACATTCCTCTGATAAGATGGATGCCGGCGCTGTAGTCTTAATGTTGGAACAGAATTTTCGTTTCGTGCCCCTGAAGATGAAACTCGGGCGGCTTAAGCGCGACTGCAATGATATGGGTACACTAATGGCGGCTCTTGTCAAGTACGCCGATTCTGATGGTACCAAGGACCCCCCTTCAGATGATGAAAGGACAAGGAAGGGAAAGAAAAATGGCAATGGCAAGGGTCCTCAGCATAACCCGGGAAACCAAGGAGGTGGCAAGCGCAAGGCCGATGGCAGCCTAGAGTTCGTAGCCAACGCCAGCTCACAAGGTAATAACCAGCGACGCAAGGGGAGGCCCCCTCCCCGAGCCAGCGGGTCAGGCCCGATGCTGGAGCAGCTGTTGAATGAGCCTTGTCGAAGGCATGGCTCTAGAGAGAAGCCAGCTACCCACCTATGGAAGGATTGTGCAATCATGAAGGCCTTTAAGAATTACAATGGCCCGGGCGGCGGCTCAAGCGCCGGCGGCTTTCATGGCCCGGGCGGCAGCTCAAATTCTAATCCTCAGAATGGTCAAGGGGGCTTTAATCAACAGTCTGGCCAGGGTCATCAACAGCAGCGGGGGGGTTATCAGACCAATCCAAAGCAGCTTAGCGGTGGACAGTATCATGTGTTTACCACCAGTCTGTGTAAGAGAGATCAGAAGCTTCATAAGAGGGCTGTGAATGCTGTTGAGCCGACGGTTCCATGCTACTTGCGGTGGTGTGAGCAGCCTATAGTGTGGAGTAGGGAGGATCACCCTCCCCGGGTGGATAACCCGGGCCACTTGGCCTTAGTGGTGGCTCCTCAGGTGGGAGGATATAAGTTCACTAAGGTGCTCATGGATGGAGGCAGCAACATCAACATCCTCTATTATGAGACATTCCGTCGTATGGGGTTGATTGATAAGAACCTCAGCCAGTCCAACACTATTTTCCACGGTGTGGTACCTGGTAAGTCGGCTTATCCAGTCGGCAAGATCGAGTTGGAAGTGGCCTTTGGAGATGAGAACAACTACAGGGTGGAGAAATTGACCTTTGAGGTGGCTAAGATAAGAAGTCCGTACCATGCCATATTTGGGCGGCCGGCTTACGCCAAGTTCATGGCACGGCCGTGTTATGTGTACTTACAGCTCAAGATGCCGGGTCACAATGGGACCATTACGGTTCACGGCAGCCGGAAAGTGGCTCTGGAGTGTGAGGAAGGCGATGCAGCTTATGTAGAATCTGTTTGTGCAACAGAGGAGTTGAAGTTTTACAAAGACAATGTTGACCCAATAGATATGACCTCTCCGAAAAAGCAGACTACGGAAAATGAGCCGACGATGAAATTTAAGTCGGCTGATGAAACTAAGCTTGTTGATTTTGTTCCAGGAGATTCATCTCAGCAGTTTAGCATCAGTGCCAATCTGGATCCAAAATAGGAAAGCACGCTCATCGAGTTCATCCGTGAGAATAGGGACATTTTTGCATGGAAGCCGTCTGACATGCCAGGTGTACCTAGAGAACTTGCTAAGCACACCCTCAATGTTGATCTGAAATTTAAGCCAGTCAGGCAATTCCTTCGGCGGTTTAATGAAGAGAGGAGGAAAGCTATTGGCGAAGAGGTGGCCCGGCTCTTGGCGGCCAGGTTTATTGTTGAAGTCATTCACCCAGAGTGGTTAGCTAACCCGGTGCTCGTACTCAAGAAGAACAGCACTTGGCGGATGTGTGTGGACTACACGGACTTAAACAAGGCGTGTCTGGCTGATCCTTTTGCCCTTCCCCGTATTGATCAAATTATTGATGCTACGGCAGGTTGTGCGCGTTTAAGTTTCTTGGATGCCTATTCCGGGTATCATCAGATTAAAATGGCAGTTAAGGACCAGGAGAAGACGGCGTTCATCACTCCCTTTGGAGCCTTCTGCTATGTGTCTATGCCCTTTGGACTCAAGTGTGCACAGGCGACTTATCAGCGTTGTGTACAGAACTGTCTTGATAACCAGATTGGGTGCAATGTTCATGCTTATGTGGACGATATTGTGGTTAAGTCCATAAAGGAGGAAACCCTGATAGATGATTTAAGGGAAACCTTTGATAATCTCCGGGTTTACAAGATGATGCTTAACCCGGCCAAGTGTGTTTTTGGTGTTCCTACAGGCAAACTCTTGGGTTTCTTGGTTTCTGACAGAGGCATTGAAGCTAACCCGGAGAAGATCAAGGCCTTCACCTCCCTGGCTAAGCCGGCGTGTATAAATGACGTTCAGCGCTTGGCGGGTCGCATCGCTGCTTTAAGCCGGTTTATAAGCCGTTTGGGTGAGAAGGCCATGCCCTTATATCAGTTGATGAAGAAAACTGATAACTTTGTCTGGAATGATGCAGCTAATACCGCTTTTGAGGATTTGAAGAAACAGCTGGCAGAGCCCCCAGTCCTTGCTGCTCCGGTTGATAAGGAGCCCTTATTACTGTATGTGGCGGCAAACACATGAGCCGTCAGTGTGGCTGTGGTGGTGGAACGCAAGGAAGAGGGTAAGGAACATCCGGTTCAACGGCCGGTTTACTATGTTAGCGAAGTGCTTATCGAGTCCAAACAGCGGTATCCACATTGGCAGAAGCTTGTTTATGGTGTGTCCATGGCAAGCTGGAAACTTAAGCATTATTTCCAGGGTCATCCTATCACTGTGGTCAGTTCTGCCCCTCTTGGTGATATCATTCAAAACAGAGAGGCCACAGGGAGAGTGGCTAAGTGGGCTATAGAGCTCGGACCCCATGGTCTGAAGTACGTGCCACGCACTGCTGTTAAATCTCAGGCCTTGGTGGATTTCATCAATGATTGGACAGAGTCACAAGTGCCCGAGCAAAAGCCGGACAACACATATTGGACTATTCACTTTGATGGGTCCAGGCAGTTGGAGGGCTCGGGGGCTAGAGTCGTGTTGGTTTCCCCTAAAGGTGACAAGTTCCGTTATGTGCTACAGTTGATGTTTCCTTGCACTAACAATGCGGCTGAGTACGAGGCCTTGCTCCACGGTCTTCGGATGGCTAAGGAGATGAGCTTGAGCCGGGTAAGGTGCTTCGGCGACTCAGACTTGGTGGCTCAACAAGTATCAGGAAAGTGGGACTCCAAGGACCCTGGCATGGCAGCTTATCGCCGAGAAGTTGATACAATTGCTGGGCACTTTCAGGGTTACCAAGTAGAGCACATCGATCGCAGGAAGAGTGAGGCGGCTGATGCTTTAAGCCGGCTGGGCTCTCAGCGAAAGCCGGTTCCGCCTAATACTTTCCTGGATGTCCTGTATATAACCCTTCTGTGAAGTTGCCTACAGAAGAAGACTTGGCTGTCCCTGACCCGGAGGCACGACTGGTGGCGGCTCTCCACATCATACCAGACTGGACAATGCCGTATCTGGCTTACATGACCTGGGGAGACTTGCCTGAGGATGAAACTTTGGCCAGACAAATAACCCGACGGTCTAAGTCAATGATTGTTATCAATGGTGAGTTGCATCGCCGCAGTGTTACGGGAGCGTTCCAGCGTTGTGTCTCCCCTGAGGAAGGTCAAGAGATCTTGCGTGAGATTCATGAAGGGGATTGTGGCCATCACGTCGGCTCAAAATCTCTTGTGGCCAAGGCTTTTCGTCATGGTTTTTATTGGCTAACGGCTCATGCTGATGCGGAGAACTTAGTCAGTAAATGTGATGGTTGCCAAAGGTTCTCGCGACGGGCTCATGTGCCGTCTCAGGAGCTGAGGATGATCCCAATTACTTGGCCCTTTGCGGTCTGGGGGCTTGATATGATTGGGCCTTTTAAAAGTTCCAAGGATAAGAAGACTCACCTCTTGGTGGCAGTTGACAAATTCACAAAGTGGGTGGAAGCTGAACCAGTTAGCAAGTGTGATGCAGCCACGGCGGTTCAATTTATGAAAAAGGTGATTTTTCGCTATGGCTTTCCGCACATCATTATAACTGACAATGGCACCAATCTATCCAAAGGCGCCATGGAAGAGTTTTGTCAACGAGAGCATATCCGACTTGATGTTTCCTCAGTGGCTCATCCTCAATCCAATGGTCAAGCTGAGAGAGCTAATCAGGAGATTCTGAAGGGCATCAAGCCCTGGCTTTTGGTCCCTTTGCAACGGACGCCGGGTTGTTGGGTGGAGGAGTTGCCCTCCGTGTTATGGAGCATCAACACTACTCCTAACAGGTCTACAGGTTTCACGCCTTTCTTCATGGTTTATGGAGCAGAAGCAGTCCTCCCTAGTGACATCCGTCATGACTCACCTCGAGTGGCGGCTTATGTTGAGGCGGACAATGAACAGGCGCGCCAAGATGCTCTTGACTTGTTGGACGAACAGCGTGATGTGGACGCAGCTCGCTCAGCGATTTACCAACAAGACCTGCGCCGTTATCATAGTTGCCGGGTTAAATCCCGGGTCTTCCAGGAAGGAGATCTGGTGCTCCGGCTCATCCAGGATCAAACAGATGCGCACAAGCTATCCCCGCCTTGGGAAGGGCCCTTTGTGGTCAGCAAGAACTTGCACAACGGGTCATATTACCTCATTGACATTCGGGAGCAGAAAGATTCACAAAAGTCGGAGGAAGAGACCCGTCGGCCGTGGAACATAGCTCAGCTTCGGCCTTACTACACTTGAGCCACCGGCTCTCATAATGCACATATTTCTCTATGCCATGTATATATTATGATAAGCAATAAAGCAGGACCTCTGTCCTTTTTTCTCCTCCAAATGTGCACGTGTTGTTTTCATTGCAAGATTAACATGATAGCTTGAAGGAGGATCCGGCTTATGATCGTATTCGAATCTAGCCGTAGGCAATAAGGTCACTTGGGGGCTTCCTGTTCAAACATGGGTCGTATTCGAACCAAAGAGAACATAGCTGTCGATACCCATTTGATTGGCAAAGTGCCGAGCTCATTGGGGAGTTTTCTTTGATCATATTTGAATCATAGTTTCACCCCTTTGGGAACCGACGTAGATCGTATTCGAATCAGCGTCGTTAAACAATTTTAAGTCATTTGGGGGCTTCCTGTTCAAACATGGGTCGTATTTGAACCAAAGAGAACATAGTTGTCGGTACCCTCTTGATTGGCATCGCCACACCCACTGGGGGCTATATGATCGTATTCGAATCCTAGCATAACCCCTTTGGGCCGGGTCTCTGGTCGTATTCGAACTGGAAGCCCCTAAGTTTTCTGATTTATAGCGAGTTCTTCTGGCCATTTCAAGTGTGCACGGTCGGGTCTCACTTTGCCGGCTTAACCTTGATTTACAGTGTTAGTTGAACACAATGGGTGTCATCAAAACAGGTAAACCGGAGTTGAGGTACCAACCTTATTACCCGGGTTATTTAAACCGGAAGTATGCTTGCAGGCCGCTAAGTGTGTTATTACGGCTGTATTCATGACATAATTGAGGACCAGTCTTTTTTGATTCATATTCTGGGTTATATATCTAAAGCATATGATTCTCAGTGCGGTAAGCCGCCTACAGACTTGTGATTTGTCCTTTTATGCAGGATAGTTAAAGGCAACTATTTTGAGTTTAAGGAAAATGAATGATCAATCATGACCCGGAGAAATATAAAGGAGACAACTTCAATGGACTTCGGCATTCAACGCGTGCACGATGGCACGGCAGAGTTAAAGTGTTGGTCCTACTCTATTACAAGACTCATTGAGTCCAAAAGGGTGGAGCAATGTTTTATAAGCCGCCCGCAGAGTTAAGACGCTTGCTGGGTTGAAGTCTCCGGCTCGTCCCTCTCTTCTCCTCCGGCTGTTCCCAAGACCTGGAAAGTTGATGACTTCCAGTCGATGCCGCTGAGAGCTTCGAATTGAGCTTCCTCGTCAATTAACCCGGCCGGGTCAATCTCCGGGGCGAAGGTGTACTGACGAGCCGGCGGGATTAAGCCGAGGGCTTCATAGCGCGGAGTGGGGATCCTCTGATTTTCTACATCGTAACCCGGCTGATACTTAGTCAGATCTGTATCATTGCCAATCAGAGTGGCCACCGGGCGTACGGCCTTCACGCAAGCTGCGAAGTCCTTCTGATCGAAGGCGGCGCCGTCTTCCTTCAAACTTGGATAGCCGAGGGCGATGTCCGCTGGGTCTAACTCTGGAAGTAACGCCTTGGCCCGGCTCAGCACGGCGATCGCTCCGGCTCTTGCAGAGGCCCGTCGCAGCTCTTGGATACGTTGAGGCAGAACGGCGAGCCGGCTAAGAACTTCCGCCAGGTGAGTCGGCACCTCGTTGGATAGGGCCACCACAGCCAAGGCAGGCTGTGACCCGGTGTAGAGTTGCTCCACCAGGGTGTACACGGCCTTCAGCTTGGTTACCACACTCTGGTTGAGGTTGGCGCTTCTGAGACCTGTTTAATAAAGTAAGATAAGCCGCCGACAAGGTTGAGTTATGAGATATAAAGATCCTAAACTTGATGAAAGCCGGTGAAATGACTTACCGAAGATTGCGGCGACCATCTGGGACACTTGGCGTTTTAAGCCGGAGAGTTCGGCGGTCTTCTCTGACAGAGCCTTCTCCGCCTTTTCGGCCTGGCTCACCAGAGTAGCCTTCTCTTCGGCCCAGACTCTCCGTTCAGCGTCAAAGTCCGTCTTCAGCTTTTCTTGCGCAGCAATGCTGGACACAAATTTGGCATTTGCTTTCCGGGTCTCAGTCTCTTGCGTCTTCAGACGGGTCTTGAGATCCGAGATGTCAACGTCCAATTTCTTGCCAACAGCCTGCATCATTTCCGGGTCATAGGATGAACAATTACTATACAATCTTAAAGTCCCAAGCACTTTCCAAGCAAAGGTACTTGGCACTTGGGGGCTAATGCATATTGAACGTTTCTATCTACAAATTGCCGGTTCAATTGAGTAAGCCGGAACTTAAGTCTACAACATATTCAGCCATAAGTCGTCGACTTGGGGGCTAGCATGGTAAAGGTAACTATGCAGTAAGTAAGAAGACAGAAGAATAATACCTCAGACTTCTGCTAAATCTGGTTCACCATGGCAATCTCAGCATCCCGGCTCTTGTGTACTTGGCTAACGTAGCCGGAGACGAGCTCTCCGATGCTCAGGTTGGTGTAGTCGGTGAGGTCCAGATTAACTCGGCGGGGCTAAAGCAACTCCCCCTTGGCAGAACACTTGGCCAGTGCAGTAGGTCTCCCCGGCTCAACAAATTTCGTCCGGGTGATTACCACGTCCTGGTCATCTGCTGGTTGAGCCGAGCTGGAGGCCTCCGGGTTAACAGAAGCTTCTGCTATTGGCCTGTCGGTTGGGGCTGTGGCTTCCGGAGCAGAGGCAGCTGGCGGCTCTTGAGCGGCTACCTCTGGTTCAGGCAAGTCCGGCTCTTCGGCCGGCTTGTTCTTCTTAGCTTTCTTGGTAATTTTTGCCTGGGCACTGAAAAGACAAAAAAGATTAAGCACAAAAGTGTAAGTAAAGACAAGTATAACATGAGATGGTCATCATTACCCGGGCACGGTCTTGAAAGCCGGCAGGTTCGACTGCATAGAGTCGCCAGAAAAAGGGGACGTTTCCTGATAATTTGAGCAGAAGAATTGAGCGGTTGACGTATAACACCTGCCAAAGGATGAAAAGGGTACAACTTTGAGATCACCTCGGTCCGGCGTTTCCTCGATGCGTCAGGTAACCCGGAGGAGAGGTCAGTGTCTTTATTGGTCCGGGTGTGCCGCTGGCTTTCATGAACCTGTCGCTTCAAAATAAATTGAGGATCTTGATAAGCTAAAGGATTGGAAAATCTTACTTTCCGGGTTACCCTTCGGACTTTCAGCCTTGGCAAGGGCTCCGAGTCGGAGGAAAGTGACATTACCTCTTCAACCACCGGGTTACTGGCTCCGGTGTCATCCTGTTGATGAATAATTATTGATAAGGCCGACAAAAATAAGCAATAAACACAACAAAAGGTTACAGGTTCAGGGGTTACCTCTGACTCGGAGCTGTCGGTTAGTTGCATCAGCTCTGAGGCAGTAGGCCTACTTCCCTTCTTACGGGGAGCGGCTTTCTTCGCGGCTTTCTTCGCTTTCCTGGCCTTCTTGGCCGCCTCATGGTCATATTTGACCCGCCAGAATTTGTCATCAGCCTGAAAAATACAATGATGATTTCTTAAAGATTCAGATGAAGGTTATCCGCAGACGAAGATAAAATGTTCAAATCCGTGGCTTACCGCTGGAGCTGGGTTGGTCTTGCAGAAGGGGGCTAACCCGGTCCTCCCGCAGTCTGCCAGGCTCTCGTTCAAGAGAGCCTTGGTCACATCTTCTGCAACATCTTCAGGAAGATCATTGCGGCTGTGTCTCTGGGGGTCATCCTTTCGGCCCGTGTACTCGCACATTAAGCCGGGGTGGCGGCTCAATGGGATCACCCGCCACGAGATCCAGACCCAGACCAGATCGATTCCGTTGAGACCATTGCCCAGGAGAGCCTTGATCTTGTTGATGGTGGGGAGCAAAGGTTGGCGCTCCGCTTGAGTCAGCTTGTCTGACAGTGGGTGTGTTGGTTCCAGACGCGAGGGGCGAAAGCCAGGCAACGGACTCTCATCAGCCGGCGACGTGTCTTGGCAATAGAACCACGTCTGGTTCTAGTCTTTGGGGTGGCTTGGCGGCTCTGCGTAAGGGAAAAGGCAGTCCCTCCGCCGCTGAATGGAGATGCCACCAAGCTCCAAACTTGGCCCATTGGCGCACTCATTCTGACGGTTCAGGTAGAAGAGCTCTCTGAAGAGCAGCAGGCTGGGTTCCTCTCCAAGGTAGACCTCGCAGAACACTTGGAAGTTGCAGATATTGGACACTGAGTTGGGTCCTATGTCTTGAGGCCGCAGGTCGAAGAAATTCAGCACGTCTCTGAAGAACTTTGAGCCGGGCGGTGCGAAGCCCCGGCTCATGTGATCCGCAAAAATTACCACCTCCCCGTCCTTTGGCTGTGGTCTCTCCTCTGACGGGTCAGGGGCACGGTAGGACATGACATCCTTCTTGGGCAAGTAGCCTGACTTGACAAACTCTGCTAACGTCTCGTTGGTGACATTGGACCTCATCCAGTTGCAAGTGAGGGAGGCTTTAGGAGCTTTGGGAGGCATGGTGAAAGTCGGCAGCCTATGATAAAAGGAAATGGCCGGTTTAATTATAAGACGGAGGAAGTTTACAGTTCAATGTTAAAGTGGCGGCTTATGGAGGGGACTAATGACATATATCTAGGTGCATCAGGTTATTTAAGCCGCCCAAGGTGTTGAGAGTAATTCGATTATCTACGGCCTTATCACAGATGAGCCGGAAAATTCTATGGCGCGTGGTCTCCTTTGAGTCGGAAGGTTCTACGGCGTGTGGTTTCTTTAAGCCGGAAATGTAAGCCGCCATGGCTCAACGAGTGCAGTTTTTTACTAAGTGTGGTGAAAACAAGTTTCACACATTGCGGTAAATAATTTGGATCAAGTGGTCAGCTGAAAAAGAAAATTTCTAGACCTAGAAACAGACGCGAGGGAGTGCTTGAGCTCGAACGAGGCCTTTATGCAGTGAAAAGAGGTCTACTTGCGTGTGAAATGGGTGCTAAAACATCTACCGCAGTGGTTCTATACAGGGCTAAGATCAAAAAAGGGCAGTAAAAATGAAAACTACCGGAGCTTGTGGAAGACGGCGACGAACACGGACGAACACGGACGAACCCTACTGCAGATCTGTTCTACGGGGTAGCGTGGACTTACCGGTGCTGAAGAAATGCGGAGGTTGCCACCGTTTGTCTGGACCGAGTCAGGGTGATGCAGCGGCCAAGGTTGACGAAGACCAGGGGCGCAGCGGCGGCGGCGGAGTTCGAGCTCGAGCGGAGGAACAGTGGCGCGAGGAGGAAGAAGAGTGGCTGAAGGCCCGTCGGGCCGGGCTATTTATAAGGGCGAGCTCATAAGTGGGCGCGAGGAACGAGGAGACCGCGGCGTGGTTATCTCCCCATGAAACGCCTCGATTTTCGGGATGGCAGTAAAGATAAGATCCGTTGCAGATCTGGTGGAGTAAAAAACGGACGTAATGGAAGATGACGTCACAGCGGATTACCCGGAGTCCAGAGGATGACGTCACGCCGGGTTATGGCCTTCACACAAATGGTAAGCCGGAGATATTTCTGCCAAAAGAATTGAAGATTGACATGAGCCGGCTCAAATCAATCTGGGGCCTAATGTTGAGGATATAGACCTTAGAGTCACCCGCCAGAAGGGGCCGGGTTACTCATAATGGTCATCGCCAGAAGCCCGGCGCCAAGCTTGAAGACGGTGGGCCAAAGATGGGCTTAAGACCCGGATATGGCTTAAGTCCCGTAGTTACAATCATTATTATGGTAGAACTTGTAGTGTAAGGCAAGAATAGTCGAGAGTCCAAGCCGGACACTCTTATGAGCCGGCGGGGACTCTGAGAGCTGCTGGGCGTCGGCCTCCCTATATAAAGGGACGACCCGACAGCGGTTTAGGGGGAAGAAAAATCTCATCGAGAGCCAGGCATATCAGTTTAGCTCCCTGGTCATCGACACCCTAATCAATACCACCTCAAACTGGACGCAGGCTTTTACCTTCACCGTAAGGGGCCGAACCAGTATAAACCCTCGTGTTCCTTGTCCCACTTAACCCCTTCAAGCTTCCTAGTTGCGATGCCTCCACGACTAAGTCCTAGCTCGAGGACATCTGCCGTGACAATTCCACGACACCGGATGTAACTTTCCATATTTGTAACTCCAACTCTTGCCATTTTCGGCTATGTGTTATGATATTCCCTTCGTGGTTGGGTTGTGTCTTTATTTTTGCTTTTTGTTCATGTCATGCATTTCATATCATGTCTTCATGTGCATTGCATTTGCATACGTGTTCGTCTTTTGCATCCGAGCATTTTCCCCGTTGTCCGTTTTGCAATCCGACACTCCCACCTCCTCCAGCGCACCCCTTTTTGTGAGCGGGTGTTAAACGTTCTTGGAACGGACCGAGGTTTGCCAAGTGGCCTTGGTATACCACCGGTAGACCACCTGTCAAGTTTCGTTCCATTTGGAGGTCGTTTGATGCTCCAACGGTTAACCGGGTAACCGCAAAGTCCTTTTGTGTGTTGCAGCAAAACCACCCTCCAAACAGACCAAAACCCCTCTAAGTCTCCTCCATGCTCTAGGTCGTTCGATCACGATCGTGTGGGCGAAAACCGCACTACATTTGGAGTCTCCTAGCTCAATCTACCTATAAAACACCTTCCCCCTCCGAAAGTCTTCGCAGATGAAACCCTAGCAAAACACCCCGACGCCACCGGACGCGTCCAGTCCCGCCGGTCAAATCCCCGCCGCCGCGCTCGGTGAACTGGAGGC
>NC_057808.1:142576744-142582626 GCF_018294505.1 Triticum aestivum | reverse complement strand
GCTCCTATTCATTGCATCATAACTCTCTGCATATAGCTCCGTTTCGTGCGTGTAATATACCAAAATGTTCGCCTCGAGATGCTCTTCATTTTGTTCCATTATGCCATGTTCATTTGAGTCCATCTTGATGCCCAAATCGCTGGTGCAATAGTGCTATATGCTGTTAACTGCTGTTACTTATCAGAACTTGAGGTTTTGTTATTTTTGTTGGTATTGATGTGTGCATCTTATGGGCATGAGCTGTACATGTGTTTTGATGTATGCCATGCCATCTTTACAGAGGCGTATGCCATGTATTTTTTTGATCTATGTGGTGAATAGCACAAGCATGCAAACTAGGCTTCGTGATGTTTCTGATTTCAGGGACTTAGTAATTTTCCCAAGTCTGTGACTGCTGTTATTTTGTTGCTATGTATCCATGTGGCTACAGAGAGATCCATGCTCCTTTTGGTGATGTTCAGTAAGGATGTTTTGTAGATATAGTTGTGCTCTATCCATCCATGCCCCTGTTTGCAGTTATGTTGTGACATAGCATGACTCAATCTTGCTCTACTTTTGCTATAAAATGTTTCTGGCAGAATGTTAACATGATATTCAATTTTTCCAAGCTTGTTGTAGTTGATCCTTTCATTCTATGTATTTGCTCTTGCCATGGATAGCTTCATAAACATGCCATATTCTTGTACGTATGCTTGTTTTGTCATGCATTGCCTTGTGGTGAGTTCATCAAGCTCACCAAGATGCCTTCATATTACTGTTTCAGCCATGCTCTGTTTTCTGTAAAGTCTGGAACCTGTTAACGAAACTTGCTATGTTTACATGGTTGCCATCATATCTTCTGGTAGTTTTTGGCTTATGGTCAGTAAGGGACTTTTGTGCTATGCATTTAGTAGATTCATGCCATGCCTTGTTTTGCCATGTTAAGTTCCTGTAGCATGTTGATTGCTTGCTCTGAACATTGCTACCTGATGCTGTTTATGCCATGTCCAGTAATTTCACGAAGTCTGGGAACCTGAATCTTTTGCACTTTTGCCATGCTTGTTTGAGCCTGCTGTGGTGTGATCTAGCCGTTGCTCAGTGTTCATCTTTGGCAAGCATCTCCTGTAGATTACTTTCGTATGCTTTGTTGCTATGTTGGAGTGCTGTAGCATAGTTTCTTGATGTATTCTAAGTGCTATCATGCTGTTAATCGCAGATTCGTGTTATTCTTGTTTTGCTTGCCATTTGCAAACCGTGCATCCGTTTCCGGTGATCTTTATATCGATTCAACCAAAATCATCTCATCTTTCCAGTGGCATGCTTGGTTTTCCAAGTTACTGCCTTGTTCATCATTTTTCTCCCGGAGCACGCATATGCATCGCATACCATATCTCGCATATCATACATGTTTTGCATCATGTTGCTTGTGCATTTCCCGTGATTGATTTTGGTTCCGTGCTTGTGTTCTTGTTTTGGGTAGAGCCGGGAGACGAGTTCGTGAACGAGGAACCTGTGTAGTACGCTTACGAGGATCAAGCTTTCG
This sequence comes from Triticum aestivum, assembly GCF_018294505.1. Lineage (NCBI taxonomy): Eukaryota > Viridiplantae > Streptophyta > Magnoliopsida > Poales > Poaceae > Triticum > Triticum aestivum. Next base: position 142,581,104 of record NC_057808.1, on the reverse strand, counting down.
ACAACTCTGAGAACCTTGCAGGCAAGATGACCATACCCTCGAAATCACTTCTATCTTTGCTTTGCTAGTTGTTCGTTCTATTGCCATGCTGCGCTACCTACCACTTGCTATATCATGCCTCCCATATTGCCATGGCAAGCCTCTAACCATCCTTTCCTAGCAAACCGTTGTTTGGCTAAGTTACCGCTTTTGCTCAGCCCTTCTTATAGCGTTGCTAGTTGCAGGTGAAGTTGAAGTTGGTTCCATGTTGGAACATGGATATTTTGGAATATCACAATATCTCTTATTTAATTAATGCATCTATATATTTGGTAAAGGGTGGAAGGCTCGGCCTTATGCCTGGTGTTTTGTTCCACTCTTGCCGCCCTAGTTTCTGTCATACCGGTATTATGTTCCTTGAGTTTGCATTCCTTACGCGGTTGGGTGATTTATGGGACGCCCTTGACAGTTCGCCTTGAATAAAACTCCTCCAGCAAGGCCCAACTTTGGTTTTACCATTTGCCACCTAAGCCTTTTCCCTTGGGTTTACGCGAGCCCGAGGGTCATCTTTATTTAAACCCCCGGGCCAGTGCTCCTCTGAGTATTGCCCCAACCTGTCAGTCGCCGGTGGCCACCAGGGGCAACTCTGGGCTCGCCTATCGGAAGCTTGGACAATCTGGTGTGCCCTGAGAACGAGATATGTGCAGCTCCTATCAGGATTTGTCGGCACATTCGGGTGGCTTTGCTGGTCTTGTTTTACCATTGTCGAAATGTCTTGTAAACCGGGATTCTGAGACTGATTGGGTCTTCCTGGGAGAAGGTTTATCCTTCGTTGACCGTGAGAGCTTATGATGGGCTAAGTTGGGACACCCCTGCAGGGTATTATCTTTCGAAAGCTGTGCCCATGGTTATGAGGCAGATGGGAATTTCTTAATGTCCGGTAGTAGAGAACTTATCACTTGACCCAAGTAAAATACATCAACCGTGTGTGTAGCCGTGATGATCTCTTCACGGCAGAGTCCGGGAAGTGAACACGGTTCGTGTTATGCATGAACGTAAGTAGTTTCAGGATCACTTCTTGATCATTTCTAGCTTCGCGACCATTGCGTTGCTTCTCTTCTCGCTCTCACTTGCGTATGTTAGCCACCATATATGCTTAGTGCCTGCTGCAGCTCCACCTCATTACACCATCCTTTTCCTATAAGCTTAAATAGTCTTGATCTCGCGGGTGTGAGATTGCTGAGTCCTCGTGACTCACAGATTCTACCAAAACAGTTGCAGGTGCCGACGATGCCAGTGCAGATGACGCAACCGAGCTCAAGTGGGAGTTCGATGAGGAACGTGGTCATTACTATGTTTCTTTTCCTGATGATCAGTAGTGGAGCCCATTTGGGACGATCGGGGATCTAGCATTTGGGGTTATCTTATTTTCTTTTGGATTTGACCGTAGTCGGTCTATGTGTGGATTTTTGGATGATGTATGAATTATATTTATGTATTGTGTGAAGTGGCGATTGTAAGCCAACTCTCGTTATCCCATTCTTGTTCATTACATGGGATTGTGTGAAGATGACCCTTCTTGCGTCAAAACCACAATGCGGTTATGCCTCTAAGTCGTGCCTCGACACGTGGGAGATATAGCTGCATCGTGGGCGTTACACCCAAGCAGCGGAGATTTCTATGCAAGCCTCACCTTGCGAGGTTAGGGTGACGTGAGCCATGATGACCAAGGCCAGGCGGGCGCTAGCAGGTGCAGTGCACCAGTTTCTTCTTTGGTGCTAAAGAGGCAAGCGCAGGCGCGGGGTCCCGAGGAATCAGCCAAACGTTTCTGTCGTGGATTTAACACGGCAGATGCCCTAGCAAAAGGACTTAGGTGTGGAGCCATCACAACTAGGTTAGCTTGAAGGGGTTAAACGGGACAAAGGTGTCAGGACCCCGATCCTAAGTCACACCGGTCTAGCATGTAACACATCATATCACTTTGCGGCCTCACGCACGGTATTCCCACGGGTGCCACCTTACCTGGCCTGGGACCGTTTGCGCCTTTTGGCTCACGTATATGATAGTGTCGCGTGCATCCATATGACAGAGAACCCGGGCCGACATGACTAGTCGTGAACCAAAAGTAGCACTAACTTACAGGGACGGGCATACATGACCCAGCAACGAACGTGTCGGTCATCAGCGAGTGAATTCGGGTTGTAGCAGTTGGGCTAGCAGGACTCCTGGAATCCGGGCTATAGCAGGCTAACAGGACTCTGAAAGACACCACATGACATTTCCCCGAAGGGACAGACACAGGATCGAAGAAGGACACATGCCGGCCAGTCTAAGTGTTCCGGAGCAGTAGCAACTGGGCTAACAGGACTTCGGTAAACCGGGCTGTAGCAGACTACCATGGCTCAGTGGAAGCACTACACTACATTTCCCCGTAAGAGAGGCTACCAAGGATAGACAACTAGGTTGTCGGATCCAGCACATACCAAGCATTTCAATCATACACACAATATGCTCATTTTAGAGTATCCACTTTCACTTGTCTATGAATTGTACAGGCAACCCAGAAGTCCTTTACCGCGGACATGGCTATTCGAATAGATCATTTATAACCCTGCAGGGGTGTACTTCTTGACACACACTCTCTCCACTTACCACCATGTTCACATCGTGTATCTCGGCAACCTTCAAGCAGAAGCCTGGTGAGGGAGTCGGCCATGACCTAACTAACCACACAACTCTCTAGTCCAGGTTTATCGCCTATTCGGGTTCCATTCGCGAGGAGATCCGGCCGGGGTTTCGCTCACAGCCCGAAATGATGTGTGCGGGGTTCCCGAGACACCAAACGAGCGCCCGGTACACCGTGCCACGGTGTATCTACCGCATCATAGCCCACCCCTAGGGTCAGTGCTACACACGGCCTCCAGCACATATCATACAAACACCAGAAACTAGTTGCAACTCCTGGACAGAGATCAAGGCAGTTAATAAGTCGAGAGGGTCCATTGGTTTCGGGCCCAACGCGTGGTAGTCGCTGTTCATGGATCACAAACATAGAACTCAGTTCCCGAGGACAGTTTCAATGAGACAACCCACCATGTACTCCTACATGGCCTCTCACCGCTACCTTTACCAAATCGTGTTCACACACTTAGCTCACACATATTAGGACATGTTCATCACCATTCCAATTCATCCCCGATGAATCAGACCTGACTCAACTCTAAGCAGTAGTAGGCATGACACCAAGCATGAATGAGTAAGCACATCAGGGCTCAAACAAATCCTACTCATGCTAGTGGGTTTCATCTATTTACTGTGACAATGACAGGTCATGCAAAGGAAAGGGGTTCAATTACCGCAGCATGTAACAGTAGAATCGATGTTGTCCTAATGCAGTAAAAGAGATGTCGGGTGGTTGGTGCGACATATGCCAACGGGTGGCTTATCATTGTGGGTGCCAATAAGACGTCGCCGGTGCCTGGAAACGGGATGAGGCGAAGACATGCACGCCGGCGGATCTTACCCAGGTTCGGGGCTCTCCGAGGAGATAACACCCCTAGTCCTGCTCTGTGGGGTCTCCGCATGATCACTAGATCAGTAAAAGTAGCTACAATCGCTCCTAGAGCTGTTGGGTTCAAGGGAGAAGAAGAACAAGGCTAGCTCTCACTTCTCTCTCTCTATGGTGTGTGTGCTATGCTCAGAAGCCAACCCTTTGCATGGGTGCTCCGGGGGGTTTATATAGGCCTACCCCCCGGGGGTACAATTGTAATCCGGCTGGGCTCTGGTCCCAGCCGTCAGTGTCTACGTTCGCCGGCTTCTCCGCCGGCTGTTGGGGCCCGCCGACTGGTGGGTCCCGCCGGCTGCCGGCCTCTTGGTCGACAGGCCGGCCCCACCGCCTAGGGTCTTGTTGGCGGCTGCTTACTGTAGCCTCGCCCCTGATGATGAGGGCTTCGTTGAGGTAAGCGTGGCTACAGTGGGCCGCCTCGGGGGCTCTCACTGTAGCCTTACCTCATCTTGTCTCCTTAATGTGGCACATGCTTCGAGGGAGGGCGTAGCCGGCTTCTGGGGGCCGGCTATGCCCTTGGCCGACTAGGGGAGGCCGGGCCGCCTTCACGCCTCTCTCTGGCTGAAGGGGCCCGCCGCCCGTCGGCCGTACGGGAGTCTGTCGTGGATGACATTGAGGCTAGCATGGCTACAGTGCCGAGCTGAACGGGAGACGGCCGTTCCGTACGGCCTCCTGTAGCCATGCCTGCCTCGGGCTTCGGGGGTAGTGGGCCGCACTGTGGCCACACCCCGTCTTGTCACCATTATGTGGGTGTAGCTTTGGTGGTTGTGGTCTCGGCCGGCTTCTTGGAGTCGGCGCTCTTCGAGGCCGGCTTCC
>NC_057808.1:142386117-142576447 GCF_018294505.1 Triticum aestivum | reverse complement strand
GGGGTAGCCGGCCAGGGGAGGTGGTCCAATGCTTGGAGTGCTTGGAGGCCCAAAGGCCTGATAATTTTTTCAGAAGAACCAGGGGTAGTCGGTTAGGCTACCCGTGGCCATTTACTCCGACAGTAGTCCCCGAAGCTGATTGGGCTTCGAGGTTGGGTAGGAGTTGAGAAGCTCGATTAGCTTCCTATCTTGACAAGCCGGCAGCTGGGAGCCGGCTTTGGTTAGGCGTGCCGCCTCGGTTGAAAACTCGGGAGTCGGAGGGCGGGAACTCGCCTGTGCGTGCACCGGGCCGCGGGCTGGCCACTTGCCGTCTGTGAACCACGTGGCCCCTCTTGGCCGGAAAGCCTGCAAGCCCACGCGCGCGACGGGACGTCGCCGCAGGGCGGGGGCCCGCCACGTCCACGCCCAGGCCCAGGCGTGGATTCTCTGCATCCTGATACCGCCCGCACTTCTTCTTGCGGCAGTTTCAGCTCGCCTTTAGGGCGTAAAAATCGCGAGGCATGGGGGGAATGGGTGCAGTTAATCCCACCTTCCCCCCCACGTTCGGCCTCCCCGGCCTCGCCTCGCGAAGCTATAAGTAAGGGGAGATGGAGGGCGGCAGGCTCTCGCACGCTCCTCCTCCTTCCTCCATCTTCTTTCGCTTGCCGTTTCTTGCAACAGTGCCTCACCGCCGCGCTCTTCCACCACACGTTCCTCCGCCGCCGCGCTCGTTTTCGCCATGCCTCCCGCCATGGAGCAGTATGGCAGGGATTGGGACGGCTCCAACGTCCATGGAGCCGACACGCCGCAATGCCGCACTCGACGCGACCCGTCCCTGGCCCCTACTGCATCACTGAGCCGCGCACTAGCCCACTCCCTGCTCCACGGCATCTCTGGCGCCCTGCAGCGCCGCTGGCAGCGCCGCCTTGGCAGCACGCCGGCGTCGGCAGCGGATTCTGCCGCGGACGGCGCCGCCCAAACCACCCGCGCACGCCAGCTGCCCCAGAGAACAGCTCGTGCTTATCCTAGTGCTCGTCGGCACGCGCTCGTCGCCGCCACGTAGTCCTGCAACTACAGAGAAGTGGTCGCCGGCGATCTTATCCTCGGCCACCGCGGGAGCCAGCCTCGAGCGCCTATTTAAAGGGACCCCGAGGTCAACCGAACACTCAAGCAACCCCAGGCCACCCCCATAGCCCTCCCACTGCCAGCAATCGACGGGAAAGTCCATTCCTCCTCGTCTCCGGCCAGCTCGGTCGCCGCCGCAATCCAGTGCCATTTGTCGCAACCAGAGCTTCCCCCATTGATCCAACGCCACCAAGAACTCCCCCGTAGTCGTGCGGAGCTGCCTAGCGCCTCAGCTTCGGCCAGAGATCACCGGAGCCCAAATGTCACTTCACGACCGTAGCCCCCTCCGCCGCGGAGCTCGCCGCCGGTGACCTCCTCCGTCCCCACCTGCCTAACGCCCACTGAGAGGACCGCCTCGGTCTGGCCAACCCATCCCTGCCCTCAGATACCCTCGAGGAGCCGCTGTTCGTCGCCGGTGATCGCCGGAGCCCCGCCACCGTTCGGGCACAGAGAAAGGAGGGAGAGGGAGACCAGTCAAACTTGACCAGTGGGCCCTCTGGACCCACTGTCAGTGACCCACGTGGCCGCTCTCTCTGTTTAAGTGAAAGCGCAAAGACCGGAGTACGTCACCTCTGCTTTGAAAGCGTATTTTTCCCCGAAGCGTTTCCCTTTTTCTGATTTTGAATAAAACAGAAGTTTGACTAATCTTTGACTGACTATAACTTTTAAAATAGAACTCCAAATGAGTTGATTCTTTTTCCTACCTCTCTCAAATTTCATCTAGTTTATTTTAAGATTTATTTCAAAAATATTTGAGACAACTTTTGGTACTGTGTTTGAAATATTTGTTTTTGGATATTTTGCAAAATAGGATTTTGGAGAAAAGGGAAAGCTTTCAAAAAAGTGCATCCTTTGCATACTCTTGAAGGCAAGCATTTCTGGACTCTGGCATAATATTTTGTTGTGGTGTTTTGATACGACTACAACACCATTTGACTTGGAGTATCCGTTGTCTATATGTAACGATAAAGTCTCGTACATGAGTACACTTTGGAGTTGTTTTGTGATCAGAAATGGATGCACTAGTGGCTTGGATCATCCTCGTAAGCTCCTCATGCATACTGGAAGGAAGCCGGGAAATTCGTGGTCTTGGGTAGACACGAGCTTGTCCCTAGTCCCTCGTCGAGACGAGCATGTCCGGTATGGCATGGTGAGACTTGATGAGTGGTGTTTTATTTCACTAGTGGTAATACTGTTGGAGGATGCTTGGACCACCTGAGTCGGTCGTATGTCGAGTCTTGGTCGGTAGCTTCCCTATTTGTTGGTACTACCACTTGTCCCTGTCGCAGACAGGGTATGGTTCAGTAAGTTGTCAACCCCTTACCAAAGCACACACCGTACAGAGAGGCCATAGTGGAAGATACCGGAGGCCTCCGGTAGGCATGCCACTTGGTCAGGGGGCATGGGTGTTTCCGGTTGGGACCGAGAGGGGGGGCACCCCCTTAGAGCGCGCGAATAGAAATTTGATCCCATGCTACGTCGAGGTTGTAGCCTCCCCACTTAGAGTTTTGCTTGGCAGGTGTCGTGGGTGATTCCAGACACCGGTGAGTTAAGGCTGGTGTGTGCAGGTCAGGCATGTTTTCAATTAAAGGACCGTAGACGGAATTAGTCCTGATGGACTAAGTAAACCCGTTACTTGTGGGAAAATGGTACTCCCTCTGCAGAGGGTATATCCTGTTGGATAGTCATGTTCTCGAGTAAAGACCACAGTCTGAGTTGAATCTAGTAACGGTATTCGGATGGAGAACGGTTTAACTAGAACTCAGTGACGGTTTTCGGATGGAGAACGAATTAGCTAGAGCTCAGTAACGGTATTCGGATGGAGGTACGGTTTGATTGGACCATATTATCGGTTTTCGGATGGAGAAACGACTGAACTAAATATTGTTTATGATTATGACACATATGGATTATGATCTTTATTATTTTGGACTAACCATTTATATTACGTATATTATTGAGTATCCCTGGGATGGTTCTACCTCCTGGATATTCACTGTGATTATTTCTCTTATAAGCCCTTTCTGTGGTGTCGCTCAGACGCCCGACTGCGGCATGCTTGTTGTTCATTTATCTTTTATATGCCCTTTATGTGGTGTCGCCCCGACGCCCGACTGCGGCATTATTATTCCTTCAGTTTTCCTCTCGAGGAGTCATTCAGACCCTCGTTTGGCACCAGTATTATTATTCTTGCAATTTCCCTCTCGAGGAGTCATTCAGACCCTCGTTTGGCACCAGTATTATTATTCTTGCAATTTCCCTCTCGAGGAGTCATTCAGACCCTCGTTTGGCACCAGTATTACTATTCTTGAAGTTTCCTCTCGAGGAGTCATTCAGACCCTCGTTTGGCACCCAGTATTGTACTTTGGATTATTTTAACCACATGTGTGCATCATGGTTTTTCGTATATTTCGTGACAGACGTGTGATCACCTAATTAATCCGGAGCATGTTTGATATATTATACCCGTGTTCTTAATGTTTGCGAGTACATTCAAATGTACTCACTGGCTTGTCCCTGGCTATTGTCTTGGCCAGATTCCTTGCTTGGAGATAAGCATCGCGGTGTCAACCTCGGAACCTACGTGTTGACATTTGCAGCCTCGCGAAGATAGGAGTTATCCTGGTCAGCTGTTCTTGTGGGAAATGGAGTCCCATAGACGCAGATGTATACAACCGCTTCCGCCCTCTACCATTAGAAACCCAGTGTTGTACTCCTAGGCCTCACTGGTCTTGTGCTACATATTTTTGTACCTTGCGTGGAATTCTTGTATCAAGTTGGTGCCTCATCAGCTAACAGTAATCCTGGGGCTGATGGGCACAAAGGCTGTTTTTCTGGGAAATTATTATCTCGAAAATACGGTCGTGACACTTGCTCCTACCGCTGAAGCCCCGGGAGGGAAGAAGAAGCCCGGCAAGAGCTCTCGCACCCACTCCGGCAAGCGCACCTCTTCGGAGTGTTGTGCTACCGTCGAGGATGTGCCAGAGAGCTCCACCAGCAAGAGCAAGAAATCCAGAGCCACGCCACCACAGACCAAGAAGGTGTCCGTTAGGGAGGATGGCACGGGAGGGGCTTTCACCATAAGCTCCACCCTCGACAGCAAATAGGAAGGTGCGCTCGTCACCTTCCTGTGTGCTAATGTCGACATGTTTGCATGGCAAGAATCCGACATCCCCGGTGTTCCTAGGGAGGTGATTGAGCACCACCTAGTTGGCTGTCCTCATGCGCGGCCCATCAAGCAGAAGGTCAGGAAGCAGGCTCTGGAGAGGCAAGAGTTTATCACGGAAGAGATCAGGAAGTTGGAAGCAGCAGGCTTGGTGAGGGGAGTACTCCATCCAACGTGGTTGGCCAATCCGGTGGTGGTTGTCGGATGTGGGGTTCTGGCAAACCCTTGAGGTTCGAACACTAGGGTGCACACGAAGTCTTTTCCTCCTACCGATCTACGCCCTAGCTCACAAAGATCTCGCGGACGAACTCGGCGAACTCGCAACACATAGAGACACGAGGTTTATACTGGTTCGGGCCACCGTTGTGCTGTAATACCCTACTACAGTGTGGTGGTGGTGGATTGCCTCTTGGGCTGATGATGAACAGTACAACGTAAGAACGACCTCCTGAGGTTGAGGTGTTCTTGTGGCTAGGCTCTCGATCGGGTTGGATCAAGCTAAGATGAGATGTCCCCATTATGGTGGCTAGCTCTACTTATATAGGCCCTGGTCCTCTTCCCAAATATCGAGTGGGAAGGGAGCCAACAACGGTGGGCAAATTTGAAGGGGGACAGGTAGTACAAGCTATCATGACAAAAGCGGTCTTCGCCTGCGAAAAGCTCTGGTGGTGACGCCATCTTGGGCTCCACGATGACATCCGTCTTGCCATCCTCCTGGTCTTGGTCTAGTTGCACCAATATAGAAACCTTTGCCTGATGCCTTGGTACTCATCGCCTGCGTTGGCCTCCTTAGCACCAAAGAGGAAATAAGGACGCTGCGCGCGCTGGCGCCCGCCTGGCGCCCGCCTGGTGCCGTTCGTCATGGCTCACGTCACGAGAGCCTCATGAGGTTTTGCCCCGCCTTGATATCTCCGCTCCTCGCGAGCCTGCCTGGTTAGGCTACTCCAGAGGAGGTCTTGCGTCGTCCGCCTCGCGAGGCTTGGACCCTCGCGAGGGTCTTGGATGCCTTGTTGATGTAGATGGGCCGTACGGCCTGCTGGATTAGCCACGCTGTGGGCCGTAGGCAGGCAAGTCTGGGGATCCCCATTCCTAGAACGCCGACAGTAGCCCCCGGGCCCAAGGTGCGCTCGGGCTTGGCTTCGCGGCGAAGCCAAGGGTCAAGTTCGGAGCACCGCGGACCCCAAAAGCCTGCGGCCTCGGTTGACGCATGGCGGTTGATTGGACGTGGGCGTCTCTGCTTCCCCACGCTGCCTCGGCGACTGCATGACTTGACAAGTCCCTGCGACATGCAAGGAAAACCATCATTACCTGTGATCGTGGGAGACGCCGGTTGGCCTTCTCTTGCTATTAATGGGGAGGGGGGCGGAGCCCCCGTCACCCATCTCTTCCTCGCTCGCTTGCTTCTTCCTCCTTGCTCCACTGCTGACAACAATGGTGCCCATCAGAAGGTTTTCTACTGAAGAGAAAGGAAAGGCTCCTCGTGATGATCCGGGGCCTCTTCCTTCAAAGAAGAGGTCGATTCATCGCCATGATGAAGCGGCGATGCAGGTGGTGTCGAGGCCTTGGTGCGAGCGGCCTCCTCCGGGGTACCCGCTAACCTTGTATGCCCGAGCCGAGGGCTCGGGAGGACGAAGTGACTAGCAGCGCCGCCCACGCCGTGTCCGGAGCCGCCGCGCTGCAGCGACGCGCGCCCCGCCCCTGGGATCCACGCCGCGGACTCCTCGCGCGAGTTGGTGCTGTCGGCGCCGATACCTCCAAGCTCCTGGATCCGCTTCCGGCGGTTCTTCTCCGACGTGATGCCGCCGAGGGGGCCTCTCGAGCTCTGGCTGCAGCACGCCGACTGCAGCGCTACGGCGACCGGAGCGGAGATCGAAGCGGTTCCCGCCGGCAGGATCTTCATGACCCACGGCTGGGGGCAGATCGCATGGGTCTTCTGTGCAAGGGGTGCCCTCATGATCCACTTCGAGTACGATGGCGCTTCCACGCTCTTCTTCAAGGTCTTCGACGCCGAGGGCCGCTGCCTGGAGTGCTCCTCCGGAGAGGAGCGCCAAGCTGAACGCGCTCCGGTCGCGGCTACTCCAGCAGCTGCAGCCCTTGGGAGTCCAGCAACTCTCCTGAGCTTTACGAGACTCCGAAGACGAGCGACGACAGCTACGTGCCCCCGAGCTCTCGCCGCGCTCGGAGCAGAGCTGCGGCGTCCGGCCGTCGCCACCGCTGATCTGGATGGGGTTGGCGCCGGCCTCCCGTGGCCCACTGTTGATGATGGCGTCCGCCACGGAAGGGTGTAGATAGGATTCCCCTTAGTATCTGCTTTTGTTTCCTGCGAAGAATCATGAATCACCCCGTGGGGGCATGTAAGGGTCTATAATGTCTTTTGTGCTTATCTTCCTTATTATGAAAACTTGGTGAGCGCATGTCCCATTAAGGCTCGGTCCCCCCTTTCTTTCCTCGCGATAGCTTGTTGCTCTACGCTGACAGGTCCGGTCCCCAGGAAGGCTACAGTCGTCGCTGGTATGCCAGGTCGCGTGCCGTGGTCAAGGCCAGGAGGTGTGCGGCCCGACGTCCAGTAAGAGCCCCTGAGGCGCGATGCTCAGGAGGTCCCCCTTAGCGCTCAAGCAGCCATGGTGAGGTGAGAAAGGGAGTCGATGTGGCCGCAACGGGGTTGCGGCAAGGCGTGAGCGACCATTAGGCCCAAACATTTAGCCAATCCGAGCGCGGGACTTATCTTGTTGATTTCGTGGCGATTCCTGATGTTGCACCAGGGCTGCGCGCCTACTTGCGTGGCATAGCTAGACTGGCCCGTACGAGTTCCCTCCCCTCATGCTCTCCTTAGTGCTCTACGTCCTCAGGTCCCGGCCCTCGAGCGAGCTCAGCCGCCGCTGGTATGCTAGGTCGCGATGCCGTGGTCAAGGCCAGAGGGTGAGGGCTGGAGAGCCAGTAAGAGCTCCTGAGTCGCGATGCTCAGGAGCCCCCTTTTTAACATGCAAGCGAATTGCTCGAGAGAAAAGGAGACTCGCGGTGCCGCCTGCTATCCTTCTCACGGGATCCCTGTGAACTGGCACAAGAAGAAACATGGTTTGCCGTTACAGCTGTTAGCCTGCCGCTGGTTGCTCTGGATGGGATGAAGGCACTGAGTGCCTGGTGAGGTGACGTGCGCGGGGCGTTCCGCGAGCCAGAGCTCGACCTCTCAGGTTTGTCGATGTGACATGGACGGACCCATGCATCAGCGCCGTGCCTGTGTGAAGGCCCCGGGGGAGGCGATGATCGGGCAGGTGGTAGCAGTTGGCGGGTTAAGCATGGAGAGAAGATCAGCTTAGGTAAATGCAGGAAGATACATGCCACTGGGTCCGGCCCGAGCGGCTTGGGGATGATGCAGCCCGAGGGGCGCCCCCAGCAAGGTAAGCTAAAGACATAAGAAAAAGGGAAACATGCCACAGGGACGGACCCATGTGGCCTGGGAATAATGCAGCCCGAGGGGCGCTCCCAGCTTAAACGAGCTTGGAAGGTGTCACCTGGTTCTGTAGACGAAGTAGAGTTGGTGCAGCTGAAGGCGTGCGTCGAAGAAATGACTCCTCATGAGCCACCGAGACCCTGAGCCTCGGGAGGCCCTGGGGGCTCGGGAGGTTCTCTGAAGACCATCTCCATCTCTTCCAGCGCGGCGTGGTACCTGGCCTCCTGAGCCACCAGGACTCGCCGCATGTTGCGCTGATAGGCCGACGCCACGCTCAACAAGCCGAAGGGCATGCGAACGTAGCTGTGTGGTGGACCTTCGCAGCGGCCCACACGCGATGGCCAGAAGCGCCTTGAGATGCGGCCCTCTTGAGCCCGGGGACGTCGATGCAGACACGCAACACAGTATCCTCGCCAGGATGCGGAGCTGCGCCTCGTGAGCGGCGGTCGCCGTGCATGGCCCTTGCATCTTGCAGTTCCTGAGTGGTCTTGGTGATGAACTCCTGAGTGGTGGGCATGTTGGGAAACATAGTAATTTCAAAAAAATTCCTACGCACACGCAAGATCATGGTGATGCATAGCAACGAGAGGGGAGAGTGTTGTCCACGTACCCTCGTAGACCGACAGTGGAAGCGTTATCACAACGCGGTTGATGTAGTCGTACGTCTTCACGATCTGACCGATCAAGTACCGAACGTACGACACCTCCAAGTTCTACACAAGTTGAGCTCGATGACGTCCCTCGAACTCCGATCTAGCCGAGTGTTGAGGGAGAGTTTCGTCAGCACGACGGCGTGGTGACGATGATGATGTTCCACCGACGCAGGGCTTCGCCTAAGCTCCGTGACGGTATTATCGAGGTGTAATCTGGTGGAGGGGGGCACCGCACACGGCTAAAATATCATATATCAAGTGTGTCTAGAGGTGCCCCCCTGCCCCCGTATATAAAGGAGCAAGGGGGAGGCCGGCTGCCTATGGGCGCGCCAAGGAGAGGGGGGGAGTCCTCCTCCTAGTAGGAGTAGGACTCCCCTTTCCTAGTCCTACTAGGAAAAGAAGGGGGGGAAGGAAAGAGAGGGAGAGGGAGAGGGAAAGGGGGCTGCGCCCCCCTCTCCTAGTCCAACTAGGACTCCTCCTGGGAGGGGGCGCACCACCTCCTGGCTGCTGCCCTCTCTCTCCCCTCAAGGCCCACTAAGGCCCAATACTTCCCCGGGGGGTTCCGGTAACCCTCCGGCACTCCGGTTTAATCCGAAACTTCTCCGGTACACTTCCGGTGTCCAAATATAGTCGTCCAATATATCAATCTTTACGTCTCGACCATTTCGAGACTCCTCATCATGTCCGTGATCACATCCGGGACTCTGAACAACCTTCGGTACATCAAAACATATAAACTCATAATAAAACTATCATCGTAACTTTGGGTTCGAGAACTATGTAGACATGACCGAGACACCTCTCCGGTCAATAACCAATAGCGGGACCTGGATGCCCATATTGGCTCCCACATATTCTACGAAGATCTTTATCGGTCAGACCGCATAACAACATACGTTGTTCCCTTTGTCATCGGTATGTTACTTGCCCGAGATTCGATCGTCGGTATCTCGATACCTAGTTCAATCTCGTTACCGGCAACTCTCTTTACTCGTTCCATAATACATCATCCCGCAACTAACTCATTAGTCACAATGCTTGCAAGGCTTATAGTGATGTGCATTACCGAGTGGGCCCAGAGATACCTCTCCGACAATCGGAGTGACAAATCCTAATCTTGAAATACGCCAACCCAACAAGTACCTTTGGAGACACCTGTAGAGCACCTTTATAATCACCCAGTTACGTTGTGACGTTTGGTAGCACACAAAGTGTTCCTCCGGTAAACGGGAGTTGCATAATCTCATAGTCATAGGAACATGTATAAGTCATGAAGAAAGCAATAGCAACATACTAAACAATCGGGTGCTAAGCTAACATAATGGGTCATGTCAATCACGTCATTCTCCTAATGAGGTGATCCCGTTAATCAAATGACAACTCATGTCTATGGCTAGGAAACATAACCATCTTTGATTAACGAGCTAGTCTAGCAGAGGCATACTAGTGACACTCTGTTTGTCTATGTATTCACACATGTATTATGTTTCCGGTTAATACAATTCTAGCATGAATAATAAACATTTATCATGATATAAGGAAATATATAATACTTTATTATTGCCTCTAGGGCATATTTCCTTCAGTCTCCCACTTGCACTAGAGTCCATAATCTAGATTACATAGTAATGATTCTTACACCCATGGAGTCTTGGTGCTGATCATGTTTTGCTCGTGGAAGAGGCTTAGTCAATGGATCTGCTACATTCAGATCCGTATGTATCTTGCAAATTTCTATGTCTCCCACCTGGACTAAATCCCGGATGGAATTGAAGCGTCTTCTGATGTGCTTGGTTCTCTTGTGAAATCTGGATTCCTTTGCTAAGGCAATTGCACCAGTATTATCACAAAAGATTTTCATTGGTCCCGATGTACTAGGTATGACACCTAGATCGGATATGAACTCCTTCATCCAGACTCCTTCATTCGCTGCTTCCGAAGCAGCTATGTACTCCGCTTCACACGTAGATCCCACCACGACACTTTGCTTGGAACTGCACCAACTGACAGCTCCACCGTTCAATGTAAATACGTATCCGGTTTGCGATTTCGAATCGTCCGGATCAGTGTCAAAGCTTGCATCAACGTAACCCCTTACGATGAGCTCTTTGTCACCTCCATATACGAGAAACATATCCTTAGTCCTTTTCAGGTATTTCAGGATGTTCTTGACCGCTGTCTAGTGATCCACTCCTGGAGTACTTTGGTACCTCCCTGCTAAACTTATAGCTAGGGACACATCAGGTCTGGTACACAGCATTGCATACATGATAGAGCCTATGGCTGAAGCATAGGGAACATCTTTCATCTTCTCTTTATCTTCTGCAGTGGTCGGGCATTGAGTCTTACTCAATCTCACACCTTGTAGTACAGGCAAGAACCCTTTCTTTGCTTGATCCATTTTGAACTTCTTCAAAACTTTGTCAAGGTATGTGCTTTGTGAAAGTCCAATTAAGCGTCTTGATCTATCTCTATAGATCTTAATGCCTAATATATATGTAGCTTCACCGAGGTCTTTCATTGAAAAACTCTTATTCAAGTATCCCTTTATGCTATCCAGAAATTCTATATGATTTCCAATCAGTAATATGTCATCCACATATAATATCAGAAATGCTATCGAGCTCCCACTCACTTTCTTGTAAATACAGGCTTCTCCAAAAGTCTGTATAAAACCAAATGCTTTGATCACACTATCAAAGCGTTTATTCCAACTCCGAGAGGCTTGCACCAGTCCATAAATGGATCGCTGGAGCTTGCACACTTTGTTAGCTCCCTTTGGATCGACAAAACCTTCCGGTTGCATCATATACAACTCTTCTTCCAGAAATCCATTCAGGAACGCAGTTTTGACATCCATTTGCCAAATTTCATAATCATAAAATGCGGCAATTGCTAACATGATTCGGACAGACTTAAGCATCGCTACGGGTGAGAAGGTCTCATCGTAGTCAATTCCTTGAACTTGTCGAAAACCTTTCGCAACAAGTCGAGCTTTATAGACAGTAACATTACCATCAGCGTCAGTCTTCTTCTTGAAGATCCATTTATTTTCAATGGCTTTCCGACCATTGGGCAAGTCAACCAAAGTCCATACTTTGTTCTCATACATGGATCCCATCTCGGATTTCATGGCTTCAAGCCATTTTGCGGAATCTGGGCTCACCATCGCTTCTTCATAGTTCGTAGGTTCGCCATGGTCTAGTAACATGACCTCCAGAACAGGATTACCGTACCACTCTGGTGCGGATCTTGATCTAGTTGACCTACGAAGTTCAGTAATAACTTGATCTGAAGTTTCATGATCATTATCATTAACTTCCTCACTACTTGGTGTAGGTGTCGCAGAAACTGATTTCTGCGATGATCTACTTTCCAATAAGGGAACAGGTACAGTTACCTCATCAAGTTCTACTTTCCTCCCACTCACATCTTTCGAGAGAAACTCCTTCTCTAGAAAGGATCCATTTCTAGCAACAAATATCTTGCCTTCGGATCTGTGATAGAAGGTGTACCCAACGGTCTCCTTTGGGTATCCTATGAAGACACATTTCTCCGATTTAGGCTCGAGCTTATCAGGTTGAAGTTTCTTCACATAAGCATCGCAACCCCAAACTTTAAGATACGACAACTTTGGTTTCTTGCCAAACCATAGTTCAAAAGGCGTCGTCTCAACGGATTTCGATGGTGTCCTATTTAGAGTGAATGCAGCCGTCTCTAAAGCATAACCCCAAAACGATAGCGGTAAATCAGTAAGAGACATCATAGTTCGCACCATATCTAATAAAGTACGATTACGATGTTCAGACACACCATTACGCTGTGGTGTTCCGGGTGGCGTGAGTTGCGAAACTATTCCGCATTGTTTCAAATGTAGACCAAACTCGTAACTCAAATATTCTCCTCCACGATCAGATCGTAGGAATTTTATTTTCTTGTTACGATGATTTTCAACTTCACTCTGAAATTCTTTGAACTTTTCAAATGTTTCAGACTTATGTTTCATTAACTAGATATACCCATATCTGCTCAAATCATCTGTGAAGGTGAGAAAATAACGATATCCGCCACGAGCTTCAATATTCATCGGACCACATACATCTATATGTATGATTTCCAACAAATCTGTTGCTCTCTCCATAGTTCCGGAGAATGGTGTTTTGGTCATCTTGCCCATAAGGCACGGTTCGCAAGTACCAAGTGATTCCAAAATTCCATCAGTATGGAGTTTCTTCATGCGCTTTACACCGATATGACCCAAACGGCAGTGCCACAAATAAGTTGCACTGTCATTATTAACTCTGCATCTTTTGGCTTCAACATTATGAATATGTGTATCACTACTATTGAGATTCATTAAAAATAGACCACTCTTCAAGGGTGCATGACCATAAAAGATATTATTCATATAAATAGAACAACCATTATTCTCTGATTTAAATGAATAACCGTCTCGCATTAAACAAGATCCAGATATAATGTTCATGCTCAACGCTGGCACCAAATAACAATTATTTAGGTCTAAAACTAATCCCGAAGGTAGATGTAGAGGTAGCGTGCCGACGGCGATCACATCGACTTTGGAACCATTTCCCACGCGCATCGTCACCTCGTCCTTAGCCAAACTTCGCTTAATCCATAGCCCCTGTTTCGAGTTGCAAATATTAGCAACAGAACCAGTATCAAATACCCAGGTGCTACTGCGAGTATTAGTAAGGTACACATCAATAACATGTATATCACATATACCTTTGTTAACCTTGCCATGCTTCTTATCCGCCAAATACTTGGGGCAGTTCCGCTTCCAGTGGCCAGTCTGCTTACAGTAGAAGCACTCAGTTTCAGGCTTAGGTCCAGACTTGGATTTCTTCTCCTGAATAGCAACTTGCTTGCTGTTCTTCTTGAAGTTCCCTTTCTTCTTCCCTTTGCCCTTTTTCTTGAAACTAGTGGTTTTACTGACCATCAACACTTGATGCTCCTTTTTGATTTCTACCTCCGCTGCCTTTAGCATTGCGAAGAGCTCGGGAATCGTCTTATCCATCCCTTGCATGTTATAGTTCATCACGAAGCTCTTGTAGCTTGGTGGCAGTGATTGAAGAATTCTGTCAATGACGCAATCACCGGAAGTTGAACTCCCAGTTCAATCAAGTGATTATTATACGCAGACATTCTGAGTATATGCTCACTGACAGAACTATTCTCTTCCATCTTGCAGCTATAGAACTTATTGGAGACTTCATATCTCTCAATCCGGGCATTTGCTTGAAATATTAACTTCAAATCCTGGAACATCTCATATGCTCCATGACGTTCAAAACATCGTTGAAGTCCCGGTTCTAAGCCGTAAAGCATGGCACACTGAACTATTGAGTAGTCATCAGCTTTGCTTTGCCAGACGTTCATAACTTCTGGCGTAGCTCTTGCAGGAGGCCTGGCACCTAGCGGTGCTTCCAGGATGTAATTCTTCTGTGCAGCAATGAGGATAATCCTCAAGTTACGGACCCAGTCCGTGTAATTGCTACCATCATCTTTCAACTTAGCTTTCTCAAGGAACGCATTAAAATTAAACGTAACAACAGCACGGGCCATATATCTACAATTAACATAGACAAGCAAGATACTATCAGGTACTAAGTTCATGATAAATTTAAGTTCAATTAATCATATTACTTAAGAACTCCCACTTAGATAGACATCTCTCTAATCATCTAAGTGATTACGTGATCCAAAGCAACTAAACCATGTCCGATTAACACGTGAGATGGAGTAGTTTCAATGGTGAACACCACTATGTTGATCATATCTACTATATGATTCACGCTCGACCTTTCAGTCTCTGTGTTCCGAGGCCATATCTGTACATATGCCAGGCTCATCAAGTTTAACTTGAGTATTCCGCGTGTGCAACTGTTTTGCACCCGTTGTATTTGAACGTAGGGCCTATCACACCCGATCATCATGTGGTGTCTCAGCACGAAGAACTTTCGCAACGGTGCATACTCAGGGAGAACACTTTTGTCTTGAAATTTTAGTGAGAGATCATCTAATAATGCTACCGTCAATCAAAGCAAGATAAGATGCATAAAGGATTAACATCACATGCAATCAATATAAGTGATATGATATGGCCATCATCATATTGTGCTTGTGATCTCCATCTCCGAAGCACCGTGCTCGTGATCTCCATCTCCGAAGCACCGTCATGATCACCATCATCACCGGCTCGACACCTTGATCTCCATCGTAGTATCGTTGTCGTCTCGCCAACTTATTGCTTTTACGACTATCGCTACCGCTTAGTGATAAAGTAAAACTATTACATGGCGATTGCATCTCATACAATAAAGCGACAACCATATGGCTCCTGCCAGTTGCCGATAACTCGGTTACAAAACATGATCATCTCATACAACACATTATATCACATCATGTCTTGACCATATCACATCACAACATGCCTTGCAAAAACAAGTTAGACGTCCTCTACTTTGTCGTTGCATGTTTTACGTGGCTGCTACGGGCTTAGCAAGAACCGTTCTTACCTACGCATCAAAACCACAACGATAGTTTGTCAAGTTGGTGCTGTTTTAACCTTCGCAAGGACCGGGCGTAGCCACACTCGGTTCAACTAAAGTGAGAGAGACAGACACCCGCCAGTCACCTTTAAGCAACGAGTGCTCCGAACGGTGAAACCAGTCTCGCGTAAGTGTACGCGTAATGTCGGTCCGGGCCGCTTCATCTCACAATACCGCTGAACCAAAGTATGACATGCTGGTAAGCAGTATGACTTATATCGCCCACAACTCACTTGTGTTCTACTCGTGCATAGCATCAACGCATAAAACCAGGCTCGGATGCCACTGTTGGGAAACGTAGTAATTTCAAAAAAATTCCTACGCACACGCAAGATCATGGTGATGCATAGCAACGAGAGGGGAGAGTGTTGTCCACGTACCCTCGTAGACCGACAGCGGAAGCGTTATCTCAACGCGGTTGATGTAGTCGTACGTCTTCACGATATGACCGATCAAGTACCGAACGTATGGCACCTCCAAGTTCTACACACGTTCAGCTCGATGACGTCCCTCGAACTCCGATCCAGCCGAGTGTTGAGGGAGAGTTTCGTCAGCACGACGGTGTGGTGACGATAATGATGTTCCACCGACGCAGGGCTTCGCCTAAGCTCCGTGACGGTATTATCGAGGTGTAATCTGGTGGAGGGGGGCACCGCACACGGCTAAAATATCGTATATCAAGTGTGTCTAGAGGTGCCCCCTGCCCCCGTATATAAAGGAGCAAGGGGGAGGCCGGCTGCCTATGGGCGCGCCAAGGAGAGGGGGGAGTCCTCCTCCTAGTAGGAGCAGGACTCCCCTTTCCTAGTCCTACTAGGAAAAGAAGGGGGGAAGGAAAGAGAGGGAGAGGGAGAGGGAAAGGGGGCTGCGCCCCCATCTCCTAGTCCAACTAGGACTCCTCCTGGGAGGGGGCGCACCACCTCCTAGCTGCTGCCCACTCTCTCCCCTCAAGGCCCACTAAGGCCCAATACTTCCCCGGGGGGTTCCGGTAACCCTCCGGCACTCCGGTTTAATCCGAAACTTCTCCGGAACACTTCCGGTGTCCGAATATAGTCGTCCAATATATCAATCTTTACGTCTCGACCATTTGGAGACTCCTCGTCATGTCCGTGATCACATCCGGGACTCCAAACAACCTTCAGTACATTAAAACATATAAACTCATAATAAAACTGTCATCGTAACTTTAAGCATGCGGACCCTTTGGGTTCGAGAACTATGAAGACATGACCGAGACACCTCTCCGGTCAATAACCAATAGCGGGACCTGGATGCCCATATTGGCTCCCACATATTCTACGAAGATCTTTATCGGTCAGACCGCATAACAACAAACGTTGATCCCTTTGTCATCGGTATGTTACTTGCCCGAGATTCGATCGTCGGTATCTCGATACCTAGTTCAATCTCGTTACCGGCAAGTCTCTTTACTCGTTCCGTAATACATCATCCCGCAACTAACTCATTAGTCACAATGCTTGCAAGGCTTATAGTGATGTGCATTACCGAGTGGGCCCAGAGATACCTCTCCGACAATCGGAGTGACAAATCCTAATCTCGAAATACGCCAACCCAACAAGTACCTTTGGAGACACCTGTAGAGCACCTTTATAATCACCCAGTTACGTTGTGACGTTTGGTAGCACACAAAGTGTTCCTCCGGTAAACGGGAGTTGCATAATCTCATAGTCATAGGAACATGTATAAGTCATGAAGAAAGCAATAGCAACATACTAAACGATCGGGTGCTAAGCTAACGTAATGGGTCATGTCAATCACGTCATTCTCCTAATGAGGTGATCCCGTTAATCAAATGACAACTCATGTCTATGGCTAGGAAACATAACCATCTTTGATTAACGAGCTAGTCTAGCAGAGGCATACTAGTGACACTCTGTTTGTCTATGTATTCACACATGTATTATGTTTCCGGTTAATACAATTCTAGCATGAATAATAAACATTTATCATGATATAAGGAAATATATAATACTTTATTATTGCCTCTAGGGCATATTTCCTTCAGGGCACTCCTTGCCCTGTGCTCTCCTGAGGGTCACGTGCCGCGAAGCACGCTTCCAAGTGGTGCCCAAGCGCCTCCCTCGTGAGGTTAGCAAAGTCAGAGGCCCTCTGGAAGAGAGCCCCCGAGCCTTGCCTGAGGAGGGCGCCGGGCGCGCCTTCCTATGCGATGGAGGGAGGCGCCCCTGGAGCGGGCACTGATCCTAACGAGGCTCCTGCCGCGGCGCAACCTCCTGAGGTCTTGCACGGCGCGGCTGCTTCTTCTTGGGGATGGCCTCCGGAGGGCCTTCATTTCTGCTGTCGGGGTCATCGATTGCTGCAGCTTGAAAGGCGCGCTCGAGGGAGCACAGCGCATACCTCTCTTCACACGGGCCCGTGATGATTCCTCCACTTCCTGGCATCTTGAGAACGTTGTCGCCATGATGAGTGACTGCCATGAACTTGGCCAGGCCTGGATACCCGAGGATGGCATTGTACGGCAGGCGGATGTGCGCGACGTCGAAGTCGATGAGCTTGGTGCGGTAGTTCTTGCGCTCCCCGAAGGTGACAGGCAGGCGGACCTGCCCTATCGGTGTGGTGGAACCTTCGGTCACTCCTGAGAAAGGCTTGGTGGGCTCGAGCTATTCATATGGCAGTTGGAGGTTGTCGAACGTGTCGACGGACAGGACGTTGAGCCCTGCGCCGCCATCGATGAGGGTCTTGGTGACCTGCACATTGCTGATGACTGGGGAACACAGCATAGGGAGGGCGCTAGCGGTGGCTGCGCACTTGAGAAGATCCGCCGAGTTGAAAGTGATGGCGCATTGGGACCACCTGA
The DNA here is from genome assembly GCF_018294505.1 of Triticum aestivum. Taxonomy (NCBI): domain Eukaryota; kingdom Viridiplantae; phylum Streptophyta; class Magnoliopsida; order Poales; family Poaceae; genus Triticum; species Triticum aestivum. Next base: position 142,558,665 of record NC_057808.1, on the reverse strand, counting down.
GCGGGCGCGTGGCTTCGAGCTTGGGGATTACCGCGTTCACCTCGTGAATGAACTGTTTGAAGATGCGCTGAGAGGCTGGGGCCTGGGCACCTCCCAAGATGCAGGCGATCGCACGCGGCTCCTGGAAGCCCCCAGCCCCCTCGTCCTGGTGGTGGTCGTCGTTCCTTCTTGGTGGCGGCACCGGGGGAAGACCGGTGTTACCCTGGGGGCGATCCTCACGAGGCAGGTCCCTCCAGGCGCCCTCGCGAGGTTGGTCCTGCCAGCGGTCCTCACGAGGTCGGTCGCGCCACTCCTAGCGTGGGCCACAGTCGTCCCAGCGTCCGCCTCCACGTCCTCCTCCGCGGCCGTAGCCCCGGTCGTTGCGCTCAGGGCGTCGACCGTAGCGTCCTTCCCGTATGGCTCTGAGCTCTTGACAGTCGCTGGTGTTGTGGGTGTTCAGGTTGTGGAAGGCGCAGAACGGTCGGCCGTTCTTGGATGACTCGGGCTGATCTCTGCCCCGCTTGGTGTCGGGCTCCGCTGCGAGCATGACCGCCTCCTTGCGCTTCACGTCCTTGGCCTTGGCCTTCTTCTCCTCCGCTCCTGCGGCTGGCAGCTCGAGGAGAGAAAGGTACCCCTCCTCAGCTCTTGCGCACTTGGTCGCCAGGTTGAACAGCTCCTGAGAGGTGCTGAGCTCCTCGTGGATGGCGAGCTCTTCCTTCATCTTGACGTCATGGATGCCGTCGGAAAACGCAGAGATGATGGCCTCGTCCGTGACCTTGGGGATCTTGAGGAGGGTGTTGTTGAAGCACTGGATGTACTTCTGGAGGTTCTCTCCTGGTTGTTGCTTGATGCGGCTTAGATCACCCGCGGCCGGTGGGCGGTCGCGAGTGCCCTGGAAGTTAGCGACGAAGCAGTCGCGCATCTCGTCCCAGGAGGAGATCGAGCCGTGCTGCAGGTTCAGGAGCCAGGAGCGGGCTCCATCCTTGAGAGCCATGGGAAACCAGTTCGCCATGACTTTTTCGTCGCCGTTGGCCGCTTCGACGCTCAGCTCATAGAGCTGCAGGAACTCCGCGGGGTCGGCGGTGCCATCGTAGCGAGGAGGCAGATCCGGCTTGAACTTGCCTGGCCAGGCGACGCTACGCAGCACGGGGGTGAAGGCGCGGCCGCCGGCCGTGGTTGCCAGGGCCCACTTCGGAGGTGGAGCTTGGTCTTGGCGGGGTCCGCGCTGCGCCGCTACGGGCGGCGCGCTGTCTTGATGAGGTGGCGCGGGGAGCGCAGGTGCAGCTTCTCGTGGCCGCGGGGTTTCTTGGCAACTTCTCTCTTCGCGCGCGGGCGCCCGGTGCGGCGGATCACGCCGCGGAGCCGCGCGCCTTGGTGCCAAGGCGCCGTCTTGGGGCTGAGGTGGCGGAGGCACGCCGTGAGCCCCGTCGCCCACGGTTGGTTGTGGGGGAGGCAGAGAGTGGGACGGCGCCGGAGAGCCCCCTGCGGCGCGGACGAGCTCGGCGACGCGGTCGAGGCTCTCCTCGTAGAGGTCGTCGACAGGGCAGTCACGCAGGAGCTCGTTCGGCGTGAGGAGTGCGGCCCGTGCCTCCATGGGAGCGCGGTGCGCGTGAGACGAAGAACCTGTAGGGGTCAGTGATGGAGTAGCGGTGCGGCCGTCCTGCCGCACTGAAGGATGCGGCAAGGATGCCTATTCTTGTTCCTCGCCGGGCCGGTGGCAGCGTTGGCGGCGGGAGACGGGGAACGATGAGGTGGCCCGCCAACGCGAGCCGTTTGAGCGACGCGGGCGGTGAGGGCAGCCCGACGCTCAGCTCGAGCACGGCCAGCGTCCTCCATGGAGACGACGGAGCGATGGAGCGACGAATTGATGGAAGGGAGGCTACGGCGCACCCCTACCTGGCGCGCCAAATGTCGGATGTGGGGTTCCGGCAAACCCTTGAGGTTTGAACACTGGGGTGCGCGCGAAGTCTTTCCCTCCTACCGATCTACGCCCTAGCTCGCAAAGATCTCACGGACGAACTCGACGAACTCGCAACACACAGAGACACGAGGTTTATACTGGTTCAGGCCACCGTTGTGGTGTAATACCCTACTCTAGTGTGGTGGTGGTGGATTCCCTCTTGGGCTGATGATGAATAGTACAAGGGAAGAACAACCTCCTAAGGTTGAGGTGTTCTTGTGGCTAGGCTCTCGATCGGGTTGGATCAAGCTAAGATGAGATGTCCCCACTATGGTGGCTAGCTCTACTTATATAGGCCCTGGTCCTCTTCCCAAATATCGAGCAGGAAGGGAGCAAACAACGGCGGGCAAATTTGAAGGGGGACAACTAGTACAGGCTATCTTGACAAAAGCGGTCTTCGCCTGTGAAAAGCTCTGGTGGTGACACCGTCTTGGGCTCCACGATGACCTCCATCTTGCCGTCCTCCTGGTTTTGGTCTCGTTGCACCAATATAGCAACCTTTGCCTGATGCCCCATTACTCTTCGCCCGCGCTTGCCTCCTTATCACCAAAGAGGAAATAAGGACGCTGCGCGCGCTGGCGCCCACCTGGTGCCGTTCGTCACGGCTCACGTCACGAGAGCCTCGTGAGGTTTTGCCCCGCCTTGATATCTCCGCTCCTCGTGATCCTGCCTGGTTAGGCTACTCCAGAGGAGGTCTTGCGTCGTCCGCCTCGCGAGGCTTGGACCCTCGCGAGGGTCTTGGATGCCTTGTTGATGAAGATGGGCCGTACGGCTTGCTGGCTTAGCCATGCTGTGGGCCGCAGGCAGGCAAGTCTGGGGATCCCCGTTCCCAGAACGCCGACACTGGTGCACAAGGCAAACGGGAAATGGTGACTGTGTATTGACTACACAGATATCAATAAGGCTTGTCCTAAGGACCCCTTCCCATTGCCGCGCATCGACCAGATTGTTGACTCCACGGCCGGGTGTGATCTGTTGTCATTCCTCGACGCCTACTCGGACTACCACCAGATCTTCATGACAAGAGAAGACGAAGAGAAGACAACATTCATCACCCCATGTGGCACGTATTGCTTTTTACGGAGGCCTTTCAGGTTGAAGAGTGTTGGCTCAACGTTTGCAAGAGCGGTCCAAATTGGTTTTGAACCCCAGCTACATAGAAATATGGAAGCATACATGGATGATATAGTGGTCAAAACCAAGGACAAGGCAACTCTTGTGCAAGACCTGGAAGAGACGTTTGCCAACCTGCGCAAGATCAACCTCAAGCTCAACCCTGAGAAGTGTGTCTTCGGCGTTCCGTCCGGCAAACTTCTCGGGTTCTTTGTGTTGCGGCGCGGCATCGAGGCAAACCCAGACAAGATCAAGGCTATTGATCAGATTGAGGCGCCCAAGTGGATCAAGGATGTGCGCCAGCTCACTGGCTGCGTTGCCGCCATGAGCCGATTCATCTCCAACTCTACCGAACGCGCCCTTCCCTTTTTCAAGATTTTGAAAAAGGCGGGCCCCATGGAGTTGACCCCGGATGCCAAAGAAGCACTGCAGGATCTAAAGAAGTACCTCTCTTCTACACTAGTACTGGTGGCGCCTAAACCGCAAGAGCGTTGCTATTGTACCTGGTGGCGACGAATCAAGTGGTCAGCGCCGCGCTGGTGGCGCAGAGGGAAGTCAACGAAGAGGCAGTGGAAACAGCAAGACTGGCAGATGGCACCTCAGAAATGCCCCCGCCAGGGCCTGGTGCCGACGAGGCAAGGCCCCCGGCAGAGTCTGACGCCATCGGGGCAGGGCCCGCGCAGCCAAGTGAAGTGGTGCAGAAGAAGAAGATGATGCAGCACCCGGTCTGATTTGTCAGCTCCCTCTTGCAGGGGGTAGGTCAAGGTACTCTGGTGTGCAGAAATTGCTCTTCGGCCTACTTATGGCCTCGAGGAAGCTGCGTCATTACTTCCAAGCCCACGAGTTCACTGTCGTCACCCGCCTCCCGTTGCAACGAATACTGCACAACCCAGATGCGACCGGAAGGATTGTGGAATGGGCCTTGGAGTTGTCAAGCTTTGGGTTGAGGTTTGAAAGTACCTCAACAATCCTAAGCAGAGTCTTGGCGGAGTTCATTGCACAATGGACCTCAACGCCCGACGAAGAAATCCAGGAGACCGCTCTCCCCGGCAAGGAAGCCATCCGCGAGTAAATCATGTACTTTGATGGGGCTTTCTTGCTGCAAGGCGCCGGTGCCGGTGTGCTGCTTGTCGCACCCACCGGAGAGCACCTCAAGTATGTGATCCAGATGCACTTTCCCAGGGAGATGTCCACAAACAACACTGCTGAGTATGAGGGGTTGCTTGCCGGTCTCAGGATCGCGGCGGACCTCGGGGTGAAGAAGCTCATCGTCAGGGGTGACTCGCAGCTTGTCGTCAGAAAAGTCAACAAAGATTATCAGATTCCGTTGATGGAGGCCTACGTAGATGAGGTGAGGAAGCTGGAGGAGCGCTTCGATGCTATACAAGTGGAGCACGTTCCCCGAGCGGAGAACGACATTGCTGACTACCTGTCAAAGCACGCTGCATTCAAGCTACCTATGGAACCAGGTACCTTTTTGCTTCTGTTAACTCAACCATCCGTTGAACCATCAACAGAGCAGAACAAGCGGAGGAAGTCAGGCCCCGGCAAGTACTTTCCCGCCGAGCCCCCAGGGGCCACCGGCAAGGGTGTTGTCGCGGATTCTGAGCCTGCCAAGGGGCGGCTGGCTCCGGTGGGGCGCCAAGCACTGGCCGTAGAGACGGCTGCCCCCATGGCGGAAGAGATGCCTTTGGTCCTTGCCATCGAGCCCCAGGCTCCAGCATGGGCATAGCATACCGTCCGTTTCCTCCAGACAGGGGAACTTCCTAAGGACCAGGAAGAAGCGGAAAAAGTAGCCCGCCGGTCTTCCTTGTACTAGTTCGTCGATGACGTCCTGTAGAGAAAAAGACCAAACGTTGTGAAATTGAAGTGCATCCCCCGGGAGGAAGGACTGGAGCTGCTGGCAGAGATAAATGGAGGCATATCTGGCTCGCACATAGGGTCGAGGGCCCTTGCCGGCAAGGCGTTCCAGCAAGGCTTCTTCTGGCCCACCGCCCTCCAGGATGCGACGACATTAGTAACCAAGTGTGAAGCATGCCAGTTCCATTCGAAGAAGCTTCATCAACCAGCTCAAGCCCTTCAAACAATCCCTCCGTCCTGGCCGTTTTTGGTCTGGGGGCTCGACATACTGGGCCCTTTCCCTCGCGTTGTCGGGGCTTTGAGTACTTGTACGTTGCAATCGACAAGTTCACAAAGTGGCTGGAGGTGGAGGCAGTGAGGAAGGTTACAACACAGTCAGCCGTCAAGTTCTTCAAAGGGCTAGTCTGCCGTTTTGGTGTGCCAAACAGAGTCATCACTAACAATGGCACGCAGTTCACAAGCCACACCTTCAAGCAGTACATCCAAGACCTCGGCAGCAAGGTCTGTTTTGCTCCCGTGGCACACCCCCGGAGCAACGGCCAGGCAGAGAGGGAAAATTCTGAAGTGTTGCGAGGCCTGAGAATGAAGACTTTTGACAGGCTATACAAGAGCGGAAGGCGCTGGATTGATGAGTTGCCGGCAGTTTGGTCAATCAGGACGACACCAAATTGAGCCTCCGGCCAGACACCCTTTGCCCTATTATATGGGGCAGAAGAAGTTCTCCCCATGGAACTCATATACGGGTCACCTCGAGTGCTCGCTTATGACGAGCTTGAGCAAGAGCAGTTGCGGCAAGATTAAGCAACGCTCCTTAAGGAAGATCATCTTTGGGCGGCTGTGAGAGAAGCATGCTACCAACAAGCCTTGCGCCGCTACCATAGCCGCAAGGTTCATGCCCGAAGCTTTGAGGAAGGCGACCTTGTTCTTCAGCGCATTCAGTCGGCTAAGAATTCCAACAAGTTGACGACGATGTGGGAAGGCCCTTATCGGGTAATACGAGTCACCAGGCCCGGCTCAGTCCGCCTGGAGACCGAAGATGTTGTCCCAGTGAGCAACTCCTGGAACATCGAGCATCTTCGCAAGTTTTACCCATAAGGCGTGGCTTGCCGGGCTTCCTGGTAAGCCACCCTTTGTACAAGCTTTGCCGACAAGGCATGTAACCCTCTGTACAAAGCCAGGTGCAGACCCTGAGCATAAATAAACGAAGCGCTGGCGCCCTAAGTTATAGCATACATGCTAGGTTAAGTCTCTTCCTTGGTTAGGGTTGATAGTGCTTAGCGGCGACTAACCCCTAGCCTAGAGGTCGAGTGTGCGTCTTTCTGCTCTCTTTGGTTCGCAGGGCACGCGGACACTTCTGCTGGGCCGCTTGGGAAAAAGAGAACGAACCGACGCTCCGACCCCGGCAGGCCACGACTGCCGGGGGCTGAAGATACGAGGATCCAACCATGGCAAGCCAAGGTTGCTGGGGGCTGCGGATTTAGATAAGTCTTTCATACCCCTGTTATGCGTTTCTGTATAGAACTGGGATATGTGAAACCTCGTTTATGTTCTTAAATCCACCATGCTCCCCCTTTCCTGTACCCAAGAGCTAACTCCTGGGTCGGAATTTGGTAGTAGTCGCGGTGGTGAGGAAATGAACGAGGGGCCTAACTCTACTTCGCCCCTACCTCCGCCAAGAGCGCGAGAATGGTCGACTAAAGTGGGGGAACGGCAAGGCCTGTTGCCGGGCGACCATGTTTATCTTAGAAATAACAAGGATTCATCCTTGGCATGGGCCTCGCTCACGCACAAAGAACCCGACAAGCACCCTTTTCATTAAAAACATCCCATACAGGTACAGTTCATACGGAACTAAAAACATGAGCAAGGGGATTACAAGTCTTAAAATTAACAAGCCCCCGCAGGCTTACAAACCAAAAAGAGATAAAGTGCCCGTAATCCCTTTCTTATCCCTCTCCTCAGAAGGTAGAACAAGGAAGCGGGAGGGCAAAAAGAGCGCCTAGGCGAGGTACGAGGAGCAGAAGGCACCAAGAGAACATCTTGGTGCCGAGAAAGGAGCTGGAAGACGAGGCAGCGGGCCGGCAATACGCGACGAAGGCGTCGGTGCCCGCGTACTCCGACTTGACGGCCGCCACCCGCCTTCTTCGCCTTCTCCGGCCCTCCTTGGCTTTGGGCACTGTTTAGCATAATGCCCTTCTTGACCACAAGCATAGCAGGTGACCCCTGGACGGTACGTGTACTCCTTGTCCCTGGCATGGAACTGTCCGACGGGTCTTGGATCAGTAGTCGTGGATCTCCTTGCTTCTGTCCTTGGGACCTCAGTCTTGCTTCGGTAGTTGCGAGCAAGAGTCGTCTTGTCCCTCTTTCGCTTACGGATATCTTCCAGACTACGGCGCTCATTCTCCAAGGTAATGGCCTTGTCCACCAGAGTCTTAAAATCCGGAAAGGTGTGTACAATCAGTTGGCATCTTAGTGCTGGTGCCAGGCCGTCCAGGAATTTTTCCATCTTCTTATTTTCTGTCATGTGCTCGTCGTAGGCATAACGAGACAGCTGGGTAAACTGACCGTTGTATTCTGTCACTGACATGCCTCTCTGCTTCAGGTCATCAGACTCTCTCTTCTTGATTTTTATGATGCTCCTGGGGATGTGTGCCCCACGGAAGCCTTCCTTGAACTCCTCCCAGGTGATGTTGTGTTCACTGGGATGCATGTGTAGGAAATTTTCCCAGCATGCTGCAGCTGCTCCAGTAAGGTAGTGTGGTGCATAAAGCACCTTCTCATGATCTGAACATTGAGCAATGATCAGCTTCCTCTCAATGTCACGAAGCCAATCATCGGCTTCCAGCGGCCTATCGGTGTGAGCAAAAGTTGAGGGGCGAGTCTTCTATAACTCAGATAACTTGGAATGTGGTTGATAGGATTCACGGTGGTTTCCCATATTGATGACATGATTCATCATCTCTTGGTGCTATTGCTGGCTTTGCTCGAAGAAACGACATACTTGAGACACGGCTGCTTCGCTATCTTGTTGGCTGGACTGACCCTGAGTGAAATTGTTCCTAGTTTGCGTCCCATAAACCTCTTCTGGCTGATTGGGCATGGAGCGAGTCCACGGGCGAGACATTTTTCCAGTCTGGGGTATTATTTTGCAAAAACCCATGAGAAAAACTGTGTAGCACAAGGAAAATCTTGCAAAGGCAACAATTTAAAAGACTTCAAGGATTTCAAAGAAAGACAAACGATTTTGCACGGAGAAGAACTGCTTAGCATATATCTTATGCGCGAAAAGCAAACACACGATACAGCACTCAGGATGCGCGTACACATTCCTGACATGTTATTTAGACTAGCGTACTCCTCCGGAAAGCAGCAAACACACCAATACAAACTAGCGTACCGATAAAGCAACACATCATAGAAGTAGGCATAACGCGCGGCTACTCGGCGCTCTCAGTTGGAGATGGTGAAGATTTCCTTTCCCTTGCCAATGGAAAGATTCAGCGGTCCAGGAGAATCAACCTCCACCTCCTCTCTAGCTGGCTCCTGGCGCGTAACGCTGCGCTGCGGTGACGGTGCGGGAGCAACGGGTGGCAGAGCGGGTGCGGCAGGCGGTGCGGCTCTGACTGGAGTGGGGGCGATGACTCGGTCGAACTCCTCAGTGGTAGGCAGACGGCGAGCAGTGGCCAAAATGGCCGATGCATACGAGGCTGAAGACGAGACGAATGTCAGAGGCGGCGCCATGTTGAGAAGCTCCTTCCTGCTGGCAGGACCGCCCCGGACTAAGTCCATGCGGGCAGCCACAAGATTGTCTACGAGGTTGTCGAAAGACTCCTCCAGAGCCTTGAGATACTCCACAACCATCTCGATGGCTTCATCTCATTCTCCCCGATGGCAGGCGAATGCATAGTGACTGGTGTAGGGCACATGGCATGGGAGGTAGCGGTAGCGACGAGTCTTCATCGTAGGAAGGATGTCCCGAAGACGAGCTATCGCCTCACGGGCAGCCATCTGCATGGCATGCCTCTCCGTAGGCATGGCCCTTCCCACAAAACGGAAGTGACGAGCAGCAGAACGTCCTCCCTTGAATTGCACCACAGCTTGGTGCATAGACACGTCGTCGCTGAGCTTGTGCTGGTAGAGTGTGAACTCCGGGCGAGCTGCTGGCCCGATCGCGAGCTTGGTGATGGAGACGAGGAGCTTGACAAACCCCTCGGGCACGTTCGTGAACACTCGATTCTCACAGCTGCTGCCAGCCATCTACAAAAGTAGGCAAAAATTCTGAGTAGTCATGTCATAAATTTTATGATGACCAACAGAAAATAGCTACAATTGCAAAATGCTGAAAAAGCACAAAAGACGCTAATAAACGATTAGCGATCACACCTAGTGGCTTCCTACAGTCAGCCTGGCTCTGATACCAAGCTTGTCACGACCGGTTTTTCAATAAAATAATTATTGAGAGACCAATCCCTTTTACGGACGAGTAAAGAAGAATTCCTTCTCACTGGTAGACAATATCTTGGTCACAGAAGAAAAATACCAGGAGTACTGAATATAATACAAGGTTTAGCGGAGAATGCCCAACAATTTATTACATGCACGCTGATAAAACAAGACGGCGGATAGGGTGGCATACTACTAACACACGATAATAACGGTGGTGGAAATATCACCGCGAAGTGAGTGATATGACTCCTGAAGACTAAAGCTCATCGAGCGTCGAAGTGAGGCTCGAGGAGACTTATTGCGGGTGGCGGAAGCGCATTGATACAAGTGACCAATATCCGGGATCGCGCAAGGTTGACTGGGACTCCTCTAGGCGTCGGACGCGCTATCAAACTCTTCATCCAAGAGATCGCCTTCGTCAACATCTGGCCAAATCAACAAGCCAGGTGAGTACTACGACAGTACTCGCAAGACAGTTCGGACATAAGATATAACAAAAGTAAACATGAAGCGTATGAACAAGTTATCCAGTGCGTTCAGACATAGAGATAATAAATACTGGGTGCCAAACGAGGGTCTGAATGACTCCTCTAGCGGAAACTGCAAGAATAAAAATACTGGTGCCAAACGAGGGTCTGAATGACTCCTCGAGCGGAAACTGCAAGAATAATAATACTGGTGCCAAACGAGTGTCTGAATGACTCCTCGAGCGGAAACTGCAAAAATAATAAAGCTGGTGCCAAACGAGTGTCTGAATGACTCCTCGAGCGGAAACTGCAAGGATAATAATGCCACAGTCGGGCGTCGGGGCGACACCACATAAAGGGCTTATAACAGAAAATAAAGGCAGTGCATGCCACAGTCGGACGTCTGAGCGACATCACATAAAGGGCTTATATTTAAAGTAAGAAACAAAAACACGCCACAGTCGGACGTCCGCGCGACGTCACATAAAGGGCTTATATTTAAAGTAAGAAACAAAAACACGCCACAGTCGGACGTCTGCGTGACGTCACATAAAGGGCTTATATTGTTGCTCAATAATTCAATAGTTCGGGAACATAAACTATCACAAGTACGAGACAAATGTAAAGTTAGTCCATCCACAGGAATAATAATTAAACTGGATTTACCACTTGAGCTTGTTCACCGGGGACAAGTTTTCCACGTGGATAGATATGGATATACTGATTTCACTACTTGATCATGGGTACGATGACTTGGAAGGAATTGACTCTGCAGAGTTTGTACTTAACCACAGCCAACGGATTTCCGTAGTCACAGGGACTAGTTTCGTTTACGGTGTTTTAGAAGAAACACGTCTAACCAGTACACACCCATTCAACATTCCGAAGCCAGGGATCACCCTCGGCAACGTTCAAGAAAAACCTTGAGACGGGGAGGCTACAACCTCGCGTAGCATGGGATCAAATTTCTATACACGCGCTCTAAGGGGGTGCCCCCCCTCTCGGTCCCAACTGGAAACACCCATGCCCCCTGACCGGATGACTGGCTTTAATCCTGGGCCAAGGTACCATCATCCCGGCCTCTCTGTTTGGTGTGTACACGGAAAGAGGTTACCAACTTACTAAACCGCATCCTGGCAAATGAAACATGTGGCAGCACGGAGGGGAAAAGAACGATAACGTGACTCCGTCCACGTTAACGTCGGAAATAGTCAGATGACGCAAGGCTGGTATGCTACAACAGTACCACCTTGCTGCCCTTCATGTCACCACATGATTAGGCCATCTCTCATCAGAGATCATCGCAACTTTGGAACAAAACGGGTAGTTGCCTCACAAGCAACGAGGTATTCACCGACACTCATATGCCACGCACAAACTTTCACACAATCATGGAAAACACCTGTCATATCAAATGTTCAAACATGCTTGCCTGGTTCGGAGAAGTCGGAGTCTAACTCGGCGAAGTTCGCGGCTCCGTCACCTCTTTCGGAACCTACGGCAATAACGAAAACGGGCAGTAACGTGAAAACCAACGCGTGCACAGAAACTTCTCCAAAAAATTTCCAAATAAATCTCATAAAAAACTAGACAAAATTTTAAGACTGTCAGAAAAAAAATCATTCAAAAATCCCTTTTAAATAAAAAGTTATAAGGGTTTCTGTCCAGGGACTTATCTGTAATGAAACAGAAAGTTCCAGGGTTTAAACTGAGAAACCAGAAAACGCTTTAGAAAGAAATGCGCTAGCTAAAGAGGGAAAGTATATTTTGCCCGAAGGCGCCAATAGAAAATGGTTCGCGAAAGAATAGAACAGAGGCTGACATGCGGGGTCCACATGTCAGGTTTGAAAAGCTCGCCGGCGCCCGAAGACTGCGGTGGACGCCGGCGTCGAACCACGGCGAGACAGGAGGATCGGAGGTTACCAAGAGCTTCAGCTTGTTCTTCCGCGTCGGTGGGTGGTGGACTCGACCAACGGGGAGCACCACGTCGACGGCGACACTTTCTCCGGCGGACGGCGGCTCGGGTGAGGATGGAGAACTCCGGTGGAGGGCTGCAAACTTCGAATTGAAGCGCGGGTCAGAAGGAGAGATGCATAGTGAAGCTACTGGCAAGAGATGGGAGGCGGAGGTGCACGCACGGGGGCGAATCGAGCTAGATCCCGTGGCGGGTCGCGGCGGCCGGAGTCGAGGAAGGAGACCTCCTCGGGGCTCTTCCAGTGGCTAGGCGTGCTCTAGGTGGAGTGCAGGGGTGGTTTGTGCTCGAGTTGAAGCTCGGGGCCTCTATTTATAGGCGGATCGACGGGGTGGCCGTGAACGGAGAATCTCTGGCGAGCGATTACGGCGATGCAGTGGATTGGCAGGAGGTTTGAGTGGCTAGGCAGCATCAGTGGAAGTTACTGGTGTCATTCCACTGCTAAACGGAGTTGGTCTTGGCGTAATGGCGCCGGTCCACGGTGGGGTGGCTGCACGGGCACGTCGGCGGCAGAGAGCGCGCTCCGCACCCTGCGGTTCACGACGAGAGTGGCAGCGCGTTTGGGGGAGTGGAAGGCCACGCGGCGAGCTCCGGTGGCTTGGGCGGCGCTGGGTGGCGCCGTCAGCGCCGTGCCTCTCGCTGGCGGCCGCAAAGCCGCCGCTGGCGTCGGTCACGGGGCGGCGCACCTTCTGCTGCTCGTCGCCGACGTCCGCAAGGTGCCAGACGCTCGTGCGGTGCAGGAACAAGGGGGAGGGGACGGGGAGCAAGGCGACATCGGGGCACTGTCGAGATCGACAACCATCTCTGAAGAAAACGACAGTATGCCATTGAACTGTTCTCTGAATTATCTGAACCTGACATTGACAATGCACTGCAGGTGCTCGACAGAATGATTTGGCTATGAGAAAAAAATTTCTGCGGCTGGGACTTGGTGAGGTGACCACTCAATGCACCCAGAGGCTGCCTGCTTTTACTTGGAATTTTTGGGGAAAGATTTGAATGAATTTCACCAAATTTGACAAATCTGGTCCAAACTTGCAGCAAGTGTAGTTTGGAAAAATTTGAACTGAAGACCAGTGGATCTTCATGGATCTTGGGTGAGGGTTCAAAGGACTAGGAGGGGAAAAAGGTTTGGGGGCAAAAATCAAGACAGAAAATGGAGTTCCTTTGTAAAACACCAATGGCTAGAATAGAAGACAGAAATTTGTTTGAATAAGATTTAAATGGAAAATAAACATAGGGGAGGTTCAACTTGCTGGATTAGATGCCAAACATGATCCAAAGATGAGGGGAGGTTTAGGAGAGAGTATTTGCACTAAGGCCATGGCAAGAGGGAATTGTTGAAAGTGGCAAAGGATTATTCCAAAAGCCATAGTGCAAATTTCAAAGAGATTTTCAAAAGGAATTTTCCCAAGTGAAAAGCATTTTGTCTTGAGTCAAAATAAAAAGCAAGAACCTCCAAGACCAAAGGCAGATCTTGGGTGAATTCAAATAAAACTTCTGCCATAAAAAAAATATTTGAAAGGGAGAGTTCTTTTGAGAAAAAAATAATTTAAATCACCTCCCTCAAGTCAAATAAAATCTTTTGAAAAATCCAAACAAAAACTTGGGTGTCACAACACCTACCCCCTTAGGAAAAATCTCGTCCTCGAGATTTCTGCTGTTCCTTAAATAGATATGGATACTCTGCCTGAAGAAGATCTTCCCTTTCCCATGTGGCTTCGTCCTCAGTGTGGTTGCTCCACTGAACCCTGAAAATTTTTGTCGTTTTCTGACGGGTCCTCCTTTCAGATTCTTCCAATATCTTTACTGGCCTCTCTCTGTAGGTGAGATCTGGTTGCATATCAATGCTCTCATGAGGTACATGCTTCTCCGGGTTACTCACACATTTCCTCAACTGTGAGACGTGGAATACGTCATGGACGTCTGACAGCTCCTTGGGCAAGTCTAGTTGGTAGGCTACCATGCCTCTTCGTGCCTTTATACAAAATGGTCCAATAAATCTCGGGGCTAGCTTCCCCTTAATTTTGAACCGTTGCAGACCCCTCATAGGAGATACTCGGAGGTATACGGAATCACCGGGTTCAAAGCTGACCTCACGATGCTTCTGATCATAGTAGCTCTTTTGTCGGCTTTGTGCTGTCTTGAGTCTGTCCCTGATTTGTTTAGCTTTCTCCTCGGCCTCTTTAAACATGTCTGGGCCGAAGATACGGCTGTCACCTGTTTCTGACCAATTCAGTGGGGTACGACACCTCCGTCCGTACAATGCTTCAAAGGGTGCCATTTGCAAGCTGGCTTGGTAACTGTTGTTGTAAGCAAATTCGGCATACGGCAAACTCTCTTCCCAACTGGATCCATAGGTGAGCACATAGGCTCTTAGCATATCCTCTAGGATTTGATTTACACGTTCCGTTTGTTCATCAGTCTGAGGGTGGTACGCTGTACTGAAAGCCAGTTGCATGCCCAAAGCTTGTTGTAGGTGATCCCAAAATTTGGAGACGAATTGTGTGCCTCGGTCTGATATTATAGTCTTTGGGACTCCATGCAAGCAAACTATCCGGGAGAGATAAAGTTTGGCCAGTCTTTGTGTGGAGTAGGTAGTCTTCACGGGAATGAAATGAGCAACCTTGGTTAGTCGGTCTGTGATGACCCATATGGCGTCATTTCTGCGTTGTGATCGGGGTAATCCGACAATGAAGTCCATTCCTATTTCATCCCATTTCCATTCCGGTATCCTGTTTGGCTGGAGTAGCCCTGCTGGCTTTTGATGCTCGGCCTTGATGCGCTGACATGAATCGCAACAAGCAATGAATGTGGCTATATCTCTTTTCATACCGTGCCACCAAAATCTTTCCTGAATGTCCTTGTACATTTTGGTTCCTTCAGGATGGATCGAGTATGGAGCGGTGTGGCTTTCGGTTAAGATTTGTTGCTTGAGTTCCTCAATGTTAGGTACGCAAAGTCTGTCTCCGTACCATAATGTTCCTTCACTGTCTGTGACGAACTCTGAAGCCTTGCCAAGGTTCATTTTCTTCTTTATACCTTCGATGCTGGGATGTCCCTGTTGAGCCTTCTTAATTTGTTCCACCAGGGTGGGTTGTATCTCCAGGTTTGATACGGTGCCCTCCGAGACTAACATCATGTTGAGCCTAGCGAACTCTTGCTGAAACTCAGGCCTCAAGTTTTGCGGACCTTCATTGTCCGGGCTGGGGTTTCGACTAAGGGCATTTGCCACTACATTTGCCTTCCCTGGATGGTAGTGAATACCGACATCATAGTCCTTGACCAGTTCCAACCAGCGTCGTTGGCGTAAATTTAGCTCTGGCTGTGTGAAAATATATTTGAGGCTCTTATGGTCCGTACATATTTCACAACGATTTCCCAACAGAAAGTGCCTCCACTCCTTGAGTGCATGTATAACTGCTGCTAGCTCCAAGTCATGTGTTGGGTAATTTTCCTCATGTTTTCGCAGCTGTCTGGAGGCATATGCGACAACTTTGCCATCCTGCATTAGTACACATCCGAGACCTTTTCGGGACGCGTCACAATAAACTTCAAAACTCTTGTGTATGTCTGGCACAATTAAGACAAGTGCGGTTGTCAGCTTCTTCTTGAGTTCTTGGAAGCTTTTCTCGCATGCTTCCGTCCATACAAATTTCTTGTCCTTCTTGAGCAACTGTGTTATTGGTTTTGCCACAGTGGAGAATCCTTCAATAAATCTCCTGTAATATCCGGCCATTCCCAGGAAACTCCGCACATCAGTAACGTTGGCGGGTGGCTTCCAGTCAAGTATGGCCTTGACTTTTTCTGGATCTACGGCCACGCCTTCTTGGTTCAATATATGGCCTAAGAAACCAACTTGTCTTAGCCAAAATTCGCACTTGCTAAATTTGGCGTACAACTGATGTTTCCTCAATTCTCCCAAAACAATTCTGAGGTGCTCAGCATGCTCTTCTGGTGTCCTTGAGTAAACCAGAATATCGTCAATGAATACCACCACAAATTTGTCCATGAATTTCATGAACACTTTGTTCATGAGGTGGACGAAATATGCGGGGGCGTTCGTTAGTCCAAAAGGCATCACTGTAAACTCGTATAACCCATATCTGGAAGTGAAGGCTGTCTTGGGGATATCTTCTGTCCGTACTTTCAATTGGTGATATCCCGATCTCAAATCAATCTTTGAGAATACCTTGGCTTGAGCGAGCTGGTCAAACAAATCATTTATTCGTGGCATCGGATATTTGTTTTTGATGGTGACCATATTGAGGGCTCGATAGTCTATACACAGTCTCAGTGTCCCATCCTTTTTCTTGGCGAACAACACTGGCGAACCCCAAGGTGAGGAGCTGGCTCGAATAAATCCTTTGTCCAATAATTCCTTTATCTGCTTCTTAAACTCCACCAATTCTGAGGGTGCCATCTTCTTATAGATGGGAGCGGTGCCAGGTGCTAGTTCAATGCTGAATTCTATCTCTCGGTCTGGTGGCATGCCTGGTAGTTCTTCAGGGAACACATCAGGAAACTCGCGTATCACTGGAACTTTTCTCAGTTCTGCAATGTCCATTTTGTTCAGTTTTGGTTGCTGTGATCGTGGCCTTTCTTGAGTGGAAACTCTTATTGTCTTGCCGTGATGGTGAGTGAGAATCACGGTCCGATTGAAACAGTCGATGAATCCTTTGTTGGTGGTCAACCAGTCCATCCCTAAAATGGCATCCAGTCCTTTACTCTCCAACACGATGAGATTTGCTTGGAATTGTAGTCCTTCGAACTCAATGAACACTCCTTGGCAGTAACCCTGAGCGATTTGCTTATTTCCGGGGGACTTGATGATCATAGATTTTTCCAAGGGGAGTATCGGAAAACCATGTTGCAAAACAAAATCCTTCGAAACGAACGAATGGGAAGCTCCAGAATCAAACAAAACCGTGGCAGGTACTGTGTTGACAGGGAACGTACCGAGCACGATGTCTGGGGCATTCTGCACTTCTTCCTTGGTCACATGGTTCAGGTGACCCTTCCTATGGTTGTTGTTGGTGTTGAAATTGCTGCGCATGGGGGCTGGATTGTTCCCACCATTGTTTGGCTTGGGTGCCGAGTTCCTTGGCTTTGGGCACTGTTTAGCATAATGCCCTTCTTGACCACAAGCATAGCAGGTGACCCCTGGACGGTACGTGTACTCCTTGTCCCTGGCATGGAACTGTCTGACGGGTCTTGGATCAGTAGTCGTGGATCTCCTTGCTTCTGTCCTTGGGACCTCAGTCTTGCTTCGGTTGTTGCGAGCAAGAGTCGTCTTGTCCCTCTTTCGCTTACGGATATCTTCCAGACTACGGCGCTCATTCTCCAAGGTAATGGCCTTGTCCACCAGAGTCTTAAAATCCGGAAAGGTTTGTACTATCAGTTGGCATCTTAGTGCTGGTGCCAGGCCGTCCAGGAATTTTTCCATCTTCTTATTTTCTGTCATGTGCTCGTCATAGGCATAACGAGACAGCTGGGTAAACTGACCGTTGTATTCTGTCACTGACATGCCTCTCTGCTTCAGGTCATCAAACTCTCTCTTCTTGATTTTTATGATGCTCCTGGGGATGTGTGCCCCATGGAAGCCTTCCTTGAACTCCTCCTAGGTGATGTTGTGTTCACTGGGATGCATGTGTAGGAAATTTTCCCACCATGCTGCAGCTGCTCCAGTAAGGTAGTGTGGTGCATAAAGCACCTTCTGATGATCTGAACACTGAGCAATGATCAGCTTCCTCTCAATGTCACGAAGCCAATCATCGGCTTCCAGCGGCCTATCGGTGTGAGCAAAAGTTGAGGGGCGAGTCTTCTGTAACTCAGATAACTTGGAATGTGGTTGATAGGGTTCACGGTGGTTTCCCATATTGATGACATGATTCATCATCTCTTGGTGCTGTTGCTGGCTTTGCTCGAAGAGACAGCATACTTGAGACAGGGCTGCTTCGCTGTCTATTTGGCTGGACTGACCCTGAGTGAAATTGTTGCTAGTCTGCGTCCCATAAACCTCTTCTGGCTTATCGGGCATGGAGCGAGTCCACGGGCGAGACATTTTTCCAGTCTGGGGTATTATTTTGCAAAAACCCATGAGAAAAACTGTGTAGCACAAGGAAAATCTTGCAAAGGCAACAATTTAAAAGACTTCAAGGTTTTCAAAGAAACACAAACGGTTTTGCACGGAGAAGAACTGCTTAGCATATATCTTATGCGCGAAAAGCAAACACACGATACAGCACTCAGGATGCGCGTACACATTCCTGACATGTTATTTAGACTAGCGTACTCCTCTGGAAAGCAGCAAACACACCAATACAAACTAGCGTACCGATAAAGCAACACATCATACAAGTAGGCATAACGCGCGGCTACTCGTTGCTCTCAGTCGGAGATGGTGAAGATTTCCTTTCCCTTGCCGATGGCAAGACTCAGCGGTCCAGGAGAATCAACCTCCACCTCCTCTCTAGCTGGCTCCTGGCGCGTAATGCTGCACTGCGGTGACGGTGCGGGAGCGACGGGTGGCAGAGCGGGTGCGGCAGGCGGTGCGGCTCTGACTGGAGTGGGGGCGATGACTCGGTCGAACTCCTCAGTGGTAGGCAGACTGCAAGCAGTGGCCAAAATGGCCGGTGCATACTAGGCTGAAGACGAGACGAATGTCAGAGGCGGCGCCGTGTTGAGAAGCTCCTTCCTGCTGGCAGGACCGCCCCGGACTAAGTCCATGCGGGCAGCCACAAGATCGTCTACGAGGTTGTCGAAAGACTCCTCCAGAGCCTTGAGATACTCCACAACCATCTCGATGGCTTCATCTCGTTCTCCCCGATGGCAGGTGAATGCATAGTGACTGGTGTAGGGCACATGGCATGGGAGGTAGCGGTAGCGACGAGTCTTCATCGTAGGAAGGATGTCCCGAAGACGAGCTATCGCCTCACGGGCAGCCATCTGCATGGCATGCCTCTCCGTAGGCATGGCCCTTCCCACAAAACGGAAGTGACGAGCAGCAGAATGTCCTCCCTTGAATTGCACCACAGCTTGGTGCATAGACACGTCGTCGCTGAGCTTGTGCTGCTAGATTGTGAACTCCGGGCGAGCTGCTGGCCCGATCGCGAGCTTGGTGATGGAGACGAGGAGCTTGACAAACCCCTCGGGCACGTTCGTGAACACTCGATTCTCACAGCTGCTGCCAGCCATCTACAAAAGTAGGCAAAAATTTTGAGTAGTCATGTCATAAATTTTATGATGACCAACAGAAAATAGCTACAATTGCAAAATGCTGAAAAAGCACAAAAGACGCTAATAACCGATTAGCGATCACACCTAGTGGCTTCCTACAGTCAGCCTGGCTCTGATACCAAGCTTGTCACGACCGGTTTTTCAATAAAATAATTATTGAGAGACCAATCCCTTTTACGGACGAGTAAAGAAGAATTCCTTCTCACTGCTAGACAATATCTTGGTCACAGAAGAAAAATACCAGGAGTACTGAATATAATACAAGGTTTAGCGGAGAATGCCCAACAATTTATTACATGCACGCCGATAAAACAAGACGGCGGATAGGGTGGCATACTACTAACACACGATAATAACGGTGGTGGAAATATCACCGCGAAGTGAGTGATATGACTCCTGAAGACTACAGCTCATCGAGCGTCAGAGTGAGGCTCGAGGAGACTTATTGCGGGTGGCGGAAGCGCATATAATACTAGTGACCAATATCCGGGATCGCGCAGGACTGACTGGGACTCCTCTAGGCGTCGGACGCGCTATCAAACTCTTCATCCAAGAGATCGCCTTCGTCAACATCTGGCCAAATCAACAAGCCAGGTGAGTACTATGAAGGTACTCGCAAGACAGTTCGGACATAGGATATAACAAAAGTAAACATGAAGCGTATGAACAAGTTATCCGGTGCATTCAGACATAGAGATAATAAATACTGGGTGCCAAACGAGGGTCTGAATGACTCCTCGAGCGGAAACTGCAAGAATAATAATACTGGTGCCAAACGAGGGTCTGAATGACTCCTCGAGCGGAAACTGCAAAAATAATAAAGCTGGTGCCAAACGAGTGTCTGAATGACTCCTCGAGCGGAAACTGCAAAAATAATAATGCTGGTGCCAAACGAGTGTCTGAATGACTCCTCGAGCGGAAACTGCAAGGATAGTAATGCCACAGTCGGGCGTCGGGGCGACACCACATAAAGGGCTTATAACAGAAAATAAAGGCAGTACATGCCACAGTCGGACGTCTGAGCGACATCACATAAAGGGCTTATATTTAAAGTAAGAAATTAAAATACGCCACAGTCGGACGTCCACGCGACGTCACATAAAGGGCTTATATTTAAAGTAAGAAACAAAAACACGCCACAGTCGGACGTCTGCGCGACGTCACATAAAGGGCTTATATTGTTGCTCAATAATTCAATAGTTAGGGAACATAAACTATCACAAGTACGAGACAAATGTAAAGTTAGTCCATCCACAGGAATAATAATTAAACTGGATTTACCACTTGAGCTTGTTCACCGGGGATAAGTTTTCCACGTGGATAGATATGGATATACTGATTTCACTACTTGATCATGGGTACGATGACTTGGAAGGAATTGACTCTGCAGAGTTTGTACTTAACCACAGCCAACGGATTTCCGTAGTCACAGGGACTAGATCCGTTTACGGTGTTTTAGAAGAAACACATCTAACCAGTACACACCCATTCAACATTCCGAAGCCAGGGATCACCCTCGGCAACGTTCAAGAAAAACCTTGAGACAGGGAGGCTACAACCTCGCGTAGCATGGGATCAAATTTATATACGCGCGCTCTAAGGGGGTGCCCCCCCTCTCGGTCCCAACTGGAAACACCCATGCCCCCTGACCGGATGACTGGCTTTAATCCTGGGCCAAGGTACCATCATCCCGGCCTCTCTGTTTGGTGTGTACACGGAAAGAGGTTACCAACTTACTAAACCGCATCCTGGCAAATGAAACATGTGGCAGCACGGAGGGGAAAAGAACGATAACGTGACTCCGTCCACGTTAACGTCGGAAATAGTCGGATGACGCAAGGCTGGTATGCTACAACAGTACCACCTTGCTGCCCTTCATGTCACCACATGATTAGGCCATCTCTCATCAGAGATCATCGCAACTTTGGAACAAAACGGGTAGTTGCCTCACAAGCAACGAGGTATTCACCGACACTCATATGCCACGCACAAACTTTCACACAATCATGCAAAACACCTGTCATATCAAATGTTCAAACATGCTTGCCTTGTTCGGAGAAGTCGGAGTCTAGCTCGGCGAAGTTCGCGGCTCCGTCACCTCTTCCGGAACCTACGCGTGCACAGAAACTTCTCCAAAAAAATTCCAAATAAATCTCATAAAAAACTAGACAAAATTTAAGACTGTCAAAAAAAGAATCATTCAAAAATCCCTTTTAAATAAAAAGTTATAAGGGTTTCTGTCCAGGGACTTATCTGTAATGAAACAGAAAGTTCCAGGGTTTAAACTGAGAAACCAGAAAACGCTTTAGAAAGAAATGCGCTAGCTAAAGAGGGAAAGCGTATTTTGCCCGAAGGCGCCAACAGAAAATGGTTCGCGAAAGAATAGAACAGAGGCTGACATGCGGGGTCCACATGTCAGGTTTGAGAAGCTCGCCGGCGCCCGAAGACTGCGGTGGACGCCGGCGTCGAACCACGGCGAGACAGGAGGATCGGAGGTTACCAAGAGCTTCAGCTTGTTCTTCCGCGTCGGTGGGTGGTGGACTTGACCAACGGGGAGCACCACGTCGACGGCGACACTTTCTACGGCGGACGGCGGCTCGGGTGAGGATGGAGAACTCCGGTGGAGGGCTGCAAACTTCGAATTGAAGCGCGGGTCAGAAGGAGAGATGCATAGTGAAGCTACTGGCAAGAGATGGGAGGCGGAGGTGCACGCACGGGGGTGAATCGAGCTGGATCCCGTGGCAGGTCGCGGCGGCCGGAGTCGAGGAAGGAGACCTCCTCGGGGCTCTTCCAGTGGCTAGGCGTGCTCTAGGTGGAGTGCAGGGGTGGTGTGTGCTCGAGTTGAAGCTCGGGGCCTCTATTTATAGGCGGATCGACGGGGTGGCCATGAACGGAGAATCTCCGGCGAGCGATTACGGCGATGGAGTGGATTGGCAGGAGGTTTGAGTGGCCAGGCAGCATCAGTGGATGTTACTGGTGTCATTCCACTGCTAACCGGAGTTGGTCTTGGCGTAATGGCGCCGGTCCACGGTGGGGTGGCCGCACGGGCACGTCGGCGGCATAGAGCGCGCTCTGCGCCCTGCGGTTCACGACGAGAGTGGCAGCGCATTCGGGGGAGTGGAAGGCCACGCGGCGAGCTCCGGTGGCTTGGGCGGCGCTGGGTGGCGCCGTCAGCGCCGTGCCTCTCGCTGGCGGCCGCAAAGCCGCCGCTGGCGTCGGTCACGGGGCGGCGCACCTTCTGCTGCTCGTCGCCGACGTCCGCAAGGTGCCAGACGCTCGTGCGGTGCAGGAACAAGGGGGAGGGGACGGGGAGCAAGGCGACATCGGGGCACTGTCGAGATCGACAACCATCTCTGAAGAAAATGACAGTATGCCACTGAACTGTTCTCTGAATTATCTGAACCTGACATTGACAATGCACTGCAGGTGCTCGACAGATTTGGCTATGAGAAAAAATTTCTGAGGCTGGGACTTGGTGAGGTGACCACTCAATGCACCCTGAGGCTGCCTGATTTTACTTGGAATTTTTGGGGAAAGATTTGAATGAATTTCACCAAATTTGACAAATCTGGTCCAAACTTGCAGCAAGTGTAGTTTGAAAAATTTGAATTGAAGACCAGTGGATCTTCATGGATCTTGGGTGAGGGTTCAAAGGACTAGGAGGGGAAAAAGGTTTGGGGGCAAAAATCAAGACAGAAAATGGAGTTCCTTTGTAAAACACCAATGGCTAGAATAGAAGACAGAAATTTGTTTGAATAAGATTTAAATAGAAAATAAACATAGGGGAGGTTCAACTTGCTGGATTAGATGCCAAACATGATGCAAAGATGAGGGGAGGTTTAGGAGAGAGTATTTGCACTAAGGCCATGGAAAGAGGGAATTGTTGAAAGTGGCAAAGGATTATTCCAAAAGCCATAGTGCAAATTTCAAAGAGATTTTCAAAAGGCATTTTCCCAAGTGAAAAGCATTTTGTCTTGAGTCAAAATAAAAAGCAAGAACCTCCAAGACCAAAGCCAGATCTTGGGTGAATTCAAATAAAACTTCTGCCATAAAAAAATATTTGAAAGGGAGAGTTCTTTTGAGAAAAAAAAATTAAATCACCTCCCTCAAGTCAAATAAAATCTTTTGAAAAATCCAAATAAAAACTTGGGTGTCACAGCTGGTCCCCAACGTGACCTTCCATCGCGGGGGGCACCGCTGGTGGGGGCACGGCCTCCGCGCCACCTCGTCCCCCTCTCCCCCGACCGCCGCGGCGACCTCAGCCACGCCCCCTCCCCCTTCATCTCGTGGCCGGCTCCGCCGCTGCGGGCTCGTGGGAAGGAGGGACGCGCTGACGAGCAGCGACCCTTGCCGCCACCGTCGAAGGCCCAGCACCTCCTCTCGCCATGGCAGGTGGAAGAAAGGAGCGAAGGCAAAGGAGGATGAATACTGAAGGAATATGGGATGACGCCCCCCTCCTTATAAAGGGGCGGGGTCGAGCCTCGGCCGCCCCACTCAGCCAATCCAGCCATCAGAGGCGCGGGGAATCAGGACCGACCCGCTGCCCCAATCGGCGACGGCCCGGTTTCCCGCCTCCACCAGCTGCCACTTGCATGAAGGACACGTGGCGACCGGGCAGGATCGAAGGGACGGGTGAGGCGACCGTTCCCTGCCCCGTGACCATGGGGCATGGGCGCCTTGAAGACTGCGACCCGAGTCCACCAAGTAAATGAGCCGCGCCTCCATGCCTCCCTCTTTTTATGGGGAAGGCGCGAGCCGCCTCTTTACCATGATGTGACGCATGCATGCGGAAACCGCCCCACGCATGACCCCCACGTCACGCACGACCCTCCACGTCGCGCGCAGGTCGTGGGGAAGCGCAGCGGACGAAGAGTTACTGCGGTAAAAATCCGCAAGCCTGCCCGCGCACCATTCTGGGCCTGGCCCAACAACGTGTCGCGCTTATGTGTGGCCTAGGCCCGGGGGCTCCTCTCGATGTACAAAAGTAGGGGCACTCCTTTGTACCCCTTTACTTGTGCACGGGCAGTCAGAGCCAGGCGCCACAGCCACACTAAGCAGGGCGGAGGAGGGGAGCCGGAGAGGAGCCAAAGCACAAGATGGCCAAGGTGACGCCAAGGCCAGAAACACAAGACAACAAAGGGGCGAGGTGGAGTCCCCCGACAGGCCCTTGCCGGGGCAGCCTCTGCGGCCCCGGCAAGAGCCTTACCGGGGCAACTTGCCCAAACACCAACAGAGCGAGCCGCCCTTGAGCCCATGGGTTCCAACCCAACCACCTACGTTGGGACCAGGTCTCCGGAGGCACCTCTGTGGTGGCATGCAGATCTTTGTCAAGACCATAGATATACAAGATCAGATGAGGATAAGAAGACGACGACCCTCGGCGAGACCCTCGCCAAGGAGACCCACGAGACCCCTAGCAAGCGTCTTGCAGGGGACAACTGCGACACCGCTTGCAAGACCCTTGCCGGGCTCCCCGGCAAGGCCCTTGCCGAGGGCGTCAGCGGGGCCACTGCCAGGCCCGCGCCAACCAAGACTCCGCCGCCGTTCGCATGGAGCTGCCAGCCCAACCAGCTAGGCAGGCACCTACATGGCAACATACAGCTTCCAGGCCAGATCAGCAAGCACCTGCGTGGTGGCATGCAGATCTTCGCGAAGACCCTACCACCGCGCCACCTCAGCTGCCTGCCTACCTACATGGCGTTGCATGCATCGCTAGCCAGGGCGCGTGTCGAAGCGAGGAGGAGCGGCGATGGATGGGATGGGCCTCGCTCCCGTCCCCGATAAAGCTAAGCGACACCTAAGCGATGCATTTAATGCGTCTTGTCCTATAATACGGGCAATAAGCTCGCAGTACTGTAGGCCTTTCCACCTCCTGTGCGCTACTGTGGCAGCCCCTTTTGACTATAAAAGGAGGCCCATGGCGTACTAGAGAGGGATTAGGCTTTTTGGAACTACGCAGCCACCGTAGCTAGTTCAGAAGCTCAAGAACACTCAATACATCCACCAAAGCAGGACTAGGGTTTTACGCATCCTCGTGGCCCGAACCTGTGTAAACGATCCTTGTGCTGGCTCCTGGACCTGCTCTCCTCACGACCCAGTGCCCGCCGACCGTAGAAGGGATTCCTGTGATCCCATAGGTGTCGTTCTCACCGATAATGAGGGTGGTGACGGTGTTCCAGGGGCTCCCAGCGTCGGGCGGCTCAGCGGAGGGCTTCAGCGCGAGGATACTAAGCTCGGGGGCACGAAGGTGAGGCGAGGCAGTGGCTCTAGGCGCGGTGGCAGCGAGCGGCGGCAACGCTCGGTTGTGCTCTGTTCTTGCAGGAGAGAGGGCCAGAGGGGAAAGTGAGAGAGGAGAGATGCAAAGGGAAACGAGGGCATCACCGTGGCGCAGTTGGAAGCGCCGAGACGCCGTGAGGTGGCAGGCAGGAGTTGGCGCGGCGCGCCTGTGCGCCGGGCACGCAGCTGCTTCTCCTCCTGGTAGAAGGAAGAAGATAGTGCTGCCCCTGGTGGGCTGGGCTGCCAAGTGGACTGGCCAGGTGGGCTGCCCAGGTGAGTCCTCTCTCTCTTTTCTAATTCAGTTTCTGTTTTCTATTTTACTTCTCTGTTTTGAATTAGTAAAAATACTAATTCATTTCAAAAAATCCATGAAATAAGTTGTGGGCACATTTTGAGTTATTCCCAACAGCCCTCAATTGTTTTCAGAATTATTGAAGCATTGAAAATATTTAGTCATTAAATGCTCCAATTCAAATACAATATGATTTAACTCAAAAATCTAGATTGACCTAGAAAATATGCACCATTTTTGGGAGAGGTTTTCACCTATTTAAAAAATTATGAACATTTCTAGAGGGCATTTTGGGTTCATTGAAATGATTTCAAATTGAGCCTAGTTGAATTCCATTTGGTGCTAGGGTTTGAACATCCCCATTTCAAGTTTCTTTCAAATTTAAACATGATGCACACATGGAGCTAGTCTAGTGCAAAACCAGAAGCTAGGGATGTGACAACTCACCCCCACTAAAGAAGAATCTCATCCCGAGATTCAAGCGTACGGTAAGATGAAGGGGAGGGATGCAAACTAACACAATCTTCTAGATCTAGGTTGCACTTCATAAGAACGTTGATTCAATCACCATCTTTGTCTCGGTGTCTTGCTCTGAGAAATCCAACCAACATGACAACGAGAGGAAAGGGAAACTCTAGAAGGATCGATCTTCTCAAAGATCGAACAACTCAGGATCAACTCATGGAGTGAGACATTGAAACATCTCTCAAGTTTACACAAAACACACACACCAGGAGCAACGGAAGAAGTAGATGACAAGGATCAATTGGGTATGAAAAATTCTATGCTGAAGAAGATGGTGCATGGCTTCAAGATAGCGAGGACATAATTGCCATGATTCCATAACAGGGCACCTTAGGGAAGGTGACTCGTAGAATTATTCCCTTAAGTGGCAAAAGAATTACTTTTGATATAAAGATCATTGAAACTCTTTATACCAGCCTAAGGCAATCACAATCGATCTTTTGAAGGAGTTCAAAAGAATGACATACTCGGACTAGAATGGATGATGTGGACTACCTTGTTGAAGACAACGCAATGGATGATTTTTGCTTATCATCGGAAATGGATGGAACCCATGGTAGGACCACTTTTGAAGATGATCCTGAACAAGAATTGCTAAGAAGGCATCCCATAGTGAAATGGCACAAAGACGCTGCAAGCTAGGAACAAAATGCAAATGTTGGAATGTTCCAACCATCATATCTACCTGATATTCAGATCTGGTTAGTAACAGGATATTTCAGACTCAACATGTATGCAAAAGAAAGTTTGCAACACAATTCAGTGAGATGACGTTGCGAGATTCTCGGGGCTGAACTACGGAAGCAAGCTCCAAACCATGAGCTGGTTCTGCTACACACCTGTGAACATGCTGTCCAAGACAAGCGTGACCACATGGTAGTCTTACAATGAAACATTACCGAGTTCTGGTAGGGAACCATCATTGAGGGTATCGAAGTCCTTTTATAAGCCCGGGTTAGCTCTTAAGAAGGAGCTTCTTTTCCTGGAACAAATCAGTCAGTGGCTTGGTGTGCTAGGGATACATATAGAGTGAAGGTTGCAAGTCTTCAAACCACAGAATACTTCGCGCGTGCATGACCGACTTGGGATGATTCAATAGGAAGCAAAACTAACTTCCTATAATTCACGGCGGCAACTCGCATCAAATGCACACGTATTAGAGGAAATCGCTTCTTTCATCTGAACATATGCTTCATGAACGGATCACGAAAGCATTGCTCACAAGTTTCCAACACTAGCTGGATGTTCAACACGAATCATGGAGAAGATAGAAATGTTATCGCTGGGCTCAACAACAATTCATCCGGGTTTCCATATAAATGGAATTCCATAATTATGTGAACAAGTGATAGCATTGGTCAGAACAAAAGATATAACGGTGTAGGCTCGAGGAAAAACCACGAGTAAGACAACATTACGAACATCGTTGTTTCTGATTTGATTTGAGGATAGCCCACACTCAAATCAACGTTTTGAACAAACGATAGATTCAACAACCGATCACGAGGAACAATCGATGAAGATATCATCTCTCTCCAACACACACACACACAAACACAAAGATATCCCTTCAGAATGAACATAATTCGGCAAAGCTTTTTATCTTCCAACTCTCCAAGTTATTTTTTAGCTTAACCAACTAGTTCAGGGTATCCAACAGATTCTTGGAGAAGGGGTGGTTTACATGAAACCAACTAGATCACGAGCTCAACATAACCGTCAGGGAACAACCTGGTGATACTTCCGAGAAGATATTCGGAAAATCACTAACCACCGGTATGTTATGAAGCTCGAGAACAATCTTGCTTTCCAGGAAAGACGATGTGATCAAAAGAGCAAGGGTTTGACAAAATCCTAACTCATCGATCAAAGAGTGCACCAACAAAAATGGACTAGGTAGCACGATCAGTCTTAGGATGGTGATTCAATAACCAACACCCTAAGGATGAGATATTGTCCTTTAACTACCAAGCAACGCAGTTGCTAGGAGTATTGATTTCACACATCATGATTCACTTGTCGGCATTCCAGTTACAATAACACGGGAACCAAGGAATGAACAATGATGGCGAGAAGTATCACTGCATCAAGAATTCAAAGGATGGTGTGCAATTCCCATGATATTCCTGACGCCAGGGTAGAATAGAACAAAGCTGGATTGGCATTTTGATCTGCGGAATAAAACTTCTTTGACCCAATCCAAGAAATGGATGAGGTACTGGAGTTAGTTTCTCCTAGTCATTCTAAACAAGAACGGATTGACGGACCACAAGAGTAAAAGGCATCGATTAACACGGATGCAAAAATACTCCCGCCTATCAACTGATACACGAGGGTCAGGATACAACTTGAAAAGGGGCCACTCAAAGGAACATATCAGTTTCTGAGTTGTGGATGCATAGATTAGTATGTCGAACAAAGCTCAACATAGTTCTTCCAGATAACCCATGCAGAAAGGAAGATCTGGCAGAATCACAATATAGAATGTAGAACTCATCAAGAGCGCTCTTATTATGATGTTTTGGTTCAATATAACTTCTAGCATAAGTAGTTCATGGTATTGGAAGAACGATATACCACAGACCTCGTGGACTATCACAAAGGTGTCGGTGCACAAAAGGAGGGCCACACTTTTGTACCCCTTTACCTGTGCACGGGCAGTCGGAGCCGCGCCCACGGTCACACCAAGTAGAACAGGGGAGGTGAGCCAAGGTAAGACCGAAGCCCAAGATAACCAGAGGAACGCCAAGGCCAAGACCACAAAGAGCAGAGGGACGACGCAGGTTCCCCCGGCAAGACCCTTGCTGAGGCAGCCTCAACAGCCCCGGAAAGACCCTTGCCGGGGCAGCTCGCCCCACACCAACAGAGCGAGCCACCCTTGAGCCCACGGTCTCCAACATCACGTTGGGCCAGGGCTCGGGAGGCACCTCCATGGTGGCATGCAGATCTTTGTGAAGACAAGGAACACTCAAGATCATATGAGGATTAGAAGACGACGATCCTCGGCAGGATCCTTGCCGAGGAAGGCCACCAGACCCCCGGCAAGATCCTTGCCGGGGACGACAGCGCGCCACGACAAGACCCTTGCCGGGCCACCCGGCAAGGCCCTCACCGAGGACACCAGCAGGGCCACTACCAGGCCCGCACCAACCAAGTCTCCACCGTTCACATGCAGCTGCCAGCCCAACCAGCTGGGCAGGCACCTGCGTGGCAACATGTAGCTCCCATGCCAACTCATCAAGCGCCTGCGTGGCGGCATGCATATCTTCGTGGAGCCTCCACCACCGTGCCACCTCCGCTGCCTACCTGCCTACGTGGCGCCGCATGCGTCGCTAGCCATGGCGCGTGTCGAAGCAAGGAGGAGCGGCGACGGACGGGACGGGCCTCGTCCCCGTCCCCGATAAAGCAAGGGGACACCTAAGCTACGCATTAAATGCGCCTTGTCCTATAATACGAGCGATAAGCTCATAGCACTGTGCGCCTTTCCACCTCCTGTGTGCCACTGTGGCAGCCCCTTTCGACTATAAAAGGAGGCCCATGGCATACTGGACAAGGATTCGGCTCTTTTGAACCACACACACACCACAGCTTGTTCGAGAGCTCAAGAACTCTCTGAAATACACCCACCAAAGCAGGACTAGGGTTTTACGCATCCTCGCGGCCAGAACCTGGGTAAACGATCCACGTGCTGGTTACTAATCCTGCTCTTCTCGCAACCCCGCGCCCTGGCTACCGTAGTAGGGATTCTTGTGATCCAATAGGTGTCGTTCCACACCGACATCTTTGGCGCGCCAGGTAGGGGAGCGCAATTGTGAGAATCTGGTCTAGTGGCTAGCCTAGCAGTTCTTCGTAGCCATAGCTCCCAAGAAGGAGACGGCCAGGAAAAAGGGGCGTCGCCTGCGAACGTGAAGGACGCCAGTGCGGCAACAGAGAAGCTAAGTCATTCAGAGCTTTGAGTTATTTCCTTTTATATATAAGGTTATCGTCCTCGGAGATCTTGCCTATGTATGAGAAACCTGCACGCAAAGGGGCCCTCCCGCAATTGGTAACGCCCTTGTTCTGTTTCGAGTCCGCTCGACAGCTCAAAGCGGCCGCGTCGAGAGTGGCGGGGTAGCCTTCCGCACTTGGCAACGCTCCCGACTCTGTGTCGAGTCAAACTCGACAGTTCGGGCGGCGGCGCTAAGGGCGGTAAGGTGGTTCGCCCGGCAGCAAGCACACCCGGCAGGCCACTGGGGACCTGTCCCCAAGATGCCACCCTAGGTTTACGCGCTGACAAACCTACCCAGTTAATGTTGGGTGGACATACAAAGGAAAATCGAACAGGAAAATAACATGCATGATACTAAAAGTGCTGCAGAGTTATATTACATCGATTTGTTGCTGTGGTTCTAACTAAAGATAGTGATTGTCTTGGTTGTGAACCTGCAGCGGCGATAAGAAATGGGGTGCCTAATCCCGGCGCTGGCCCTCTACCCTCTGAATTCTTCCGATGAGGCTGATGATGGGCTTGATGCGCTCCCTGAGCGGCGCGAGGTCAGTATCCTCCGGCAAGCTCTCCAGCGCGGTGTCAAAGTCGAGGTCGGGGTACCAGTAGGCCACCTTGGTGAGAACCTTGGTCATGGCGCCCTGGCAAATCCTCCGGGCCTCGTCGGCCAGCGAGGCCGCCCGGTTGGCGTGAAGCCGCTCCGAAGCGCCGACAACCTTCTTAAAGAATAGGGTCAGGCTGCAGTTGGTGCTCACACTCCGCACCGGGGCATACCTCACGACCGGCATCCCCATGGTGGGCAGCTATGCGGCGGCCTGGTTGGCAACAGTGGCAAGGCGGTCGAGCCAGCGGTTCTCGCCCTCCACGTGATCCATGAAGTTGAGGGCCTCGTTCCTCCGCAACTGCTTCTCTGCCTCCAGCTCCTTGGCCAGGATGCCCTCCCGGGTTTTGGCCTCCGAGAGCATCCCCTCGAGGCCCTCCAGCTTCAACGTGAGGTCCTTGATGGACTCATTGGCCTTAGAGAGCTCCCCGGCCCTGCTGACAGTCGCGCCCTACGCCTCCGTCAGGGCGCTGTTGAGCGTGTCCTTCTCCTGGGATAGCTTCAATGCCTGCTCCTTCAGCTCGTCCCGCTCCGCCTCCAGCTCCTTCACCTTGCCGTTGTGAACCTGGGCCTGGGCATCGAGTGCCTCTTTGTGCCTCTGCTCCAGCTCACTGGTCCGCTGCAAGACAAGCTCCTCCAGCTCTTCATCTTTGCCGCGAAGCATGGGGGCAAGCTTCTCCTTGCACGCGGCGAGTTCATCCTCCTGGGCGTTCAGTGCGGCCTCATGCTGGGTCCGGGCAGCCTTGGCGGCAGCGGCCAGGTTCTTCGCCGTCTCTTGGGCTTTCTCGACGTCGGCGAGCTTCATGGTGAGCTCCACGTCGCGCTTGGCCAGCTCGCCCTGGGCGGCCTTCAGCTCCTTGTGAGCCTCGCGGAACCAGTCCTGCGTCTCGGCAACGCGCTTCTGGAGGTCCGCCTCCGCCTTCTCCACCACCGTTGTCCTGGACTTAGCCCTGTCCAGGCGGGCGCGGTGGAGCGCCTGGAGCTTCCGGAAGCTGGCGCCCATGGCGTGGAGGAGCCGCTCTTCCTGCGAGCCGTCGCCACCAACGCTCGGCTCGTCGACGACCTCAAGCCCGGCGGAAGCAAGCACTTCGTCGTCGAACACTTCTCCCTCGATGGGTGTCCTAGTGCTCGACGCGCCAGGAAGGTGGACGAACAAGTCGTCACCCACCCTCAGGTACTTGCCGGAGCCGGAAGCAGCGGAGGAGGAAGGCTGGTCATCAGCCACCTCCTCCTCCTCCTCCTTGGCAGTGGCCCCGCCGGCCTCCCCGGCAGGCCCCTTGCCTGTCTCCTCAGCGGTGGCCTTGCCGGCCTCCCCGGCAGGCCCCTTGGCGGCATCCTCAGCAGCGCCCTCGGTGGCCTCCTCGGCGGCGATCTTCTCGGTGTCCGCCTCGGCAACCTTAGCGACGTCCTCGATGACAGCGTCCACGTCCTCCGGGTTCACCGAGGAGGGATCTGGACACCGATGAAGGGAGTGAGGCAAGGCCAAGAACAAGGGTCGGCAAAAAAGAAAAAAGGAACAGGGACGAAAGGTGAGCGACTTACCAGCACCAGTGCCAGGCCGGGAAAAAGAAGTCCCCTCCCCGCCAACATTTGGCGTCGAGGCAAAGCCGCCGGCGCCCAAGTTCTCCTCCTCCTCCTCCATATGCGTGGGTTCGGTGCTTGGCGCCCGTGCCGGGGACGCCCCTCGGGGCGGTGTGGTCGATGGGGGCGGCGTCTTGGGAGTAGCCCTCTGCGGCTCCTCCTGCTGCTGCTCTCCTCCTGTGTACCTGGCATGGTCAGCACCAAAGTGTCGTGCCCCTGAAAAATGTCGACGAGGGAAGATTGATGAACTTACGCTGGGGGCTATGCCGGGGGCTGTTGTCCGGGCTGCTCAGTGGCGCCCTCGAAGTACCAGCCGGGGGCTGGCCACCCGCCGAGACCTTGTCCCTCTTCACTCTCTGGGCCAGCGTCTCCACGCCCACGGTTTCCCCTTTTTATGGGGAGGATGTGGGTCGCGCTGCCCATTTACTACGATGTGACACATGCGCGCGGGAACCGCCCCATGCATGCCGCCCAAGTCACGCGCACCCCTCCACGCCACGCCGCGCCATGCGCGGGTCATGGGAAGCACAGCGCGTGAAAAGTTTTACCGCGGTAAAAACCGCCCCGCCTGCCCGCTGTCACGTCCTAGCTAGTTCATGCATTAGAGTGTTGCATCATGTCTATTTTCACAGAAACTTGAAATGGGGATGCCAGAAAACCCCCAGCACCCCCCCCCCCGAAACAACTAGGGTTTACTAGAATCCTTTTCAATGAACCTGAAATGCCCTCCATAAATGTTCACCATCTTTGGTCCTGGCTAAAACCTCTGCCAAAAATGGTTTCATATTTTTGGAGGCTATTCTGGATTTTTCATCAAGCCATAAGTATTGCATTTGGGCAATTTAAATCCTATAAATATTTTAAAATGCCCAAATAATCTTGAAGGTATTTTTAGGCTGTTGAGAATAATTTCAAATGTGCCTCTGAATATTTCTAGGATTTTCCTAAATGGAATAGTATTTTTACTATTTCAAAACACAAAACAGAAATAAATAAAAAGGGAAAAACAGAAAGCAGAGAAGGACTTACCTGGCAGCCCACCTGGCGGCCCAGCACTGTGCTGGCCCATAGCCAGTCGGCTGCCTGCTCTCGCCAGAGCAGGTAGAGAGGTGACGCCGGCGAGCGCGAGCTCGCCACGGCGCCACCTGCTTGCCGCCTCGCCCGTGGACGAGCTGGACGACCCCCACGACGCACCCCTGAGCCCCTGGACACCCCCTTTCTCCCCCATCGCCTCTCACTCGCCTTCCTCCACCATGGCCGACGCAGCCGCTGCCACCTCGCCGGAGTAGCCGCGCCCACCGTCGTCCTCGCGCCGTCCCACCGTGTCCAACAGCTCCGCCGTCGCCTTCTCCTACGAGCAGGTCGAGCCCCGAGCGCTCGCTTGCCCCGAAGCCTCTGCTCCGACCTCGCCTTCGCCGCTCACCGTCGGAGATACCCTCTGCCGTCACCACCGCAGCAGCTCGCCCCCGACCTCGCCGTCCGCTCCGTCGCAACCACCGTGATCCTGGCCACCTTCCCATCCTCTCCTTTCTCCCTCTCGAGCTCCGTAGCCCCTGCACGTAGCTCACCCATATGCGCTGCCGCAAGGCTCGTCGCCGGCGTCGATTCCGGCGACCCCGAGCTCCACCACCACCACCAGTCGATGCGGTTTGCTCCCAGCTACACGTAGGTGCTCTCCGCCGTCCATTTGGTCGCCGGAGGAGGAATCCCGCACTCCACCGCCGCGTCTGGACGTCGCCGGTGGCTAAACGCCGTCGAGTCAGCGTGGTTTGACCACGGGTTGACTCCCCAGAGTCACTGACAAGTGGGGCCCGCCTGCTAAATAATCTGAGTTAGAGTTTAAAATTAATCCTAATTAGCTAATTACCTAACAGTGACACTGACACAGGGGACCCACACGTCAGGTTTGACCTAGACGACCCCGTTGACCGCCGACGTCATCATGACACACTGCTGACGCAATAAGCAATTTAATTACTGGAATTATTCTTATATTGGAAATTCCAGAAATTATAACAAACTTCAAAAAAATCATAGAAAATAATCTATAGCTCAGAATGAAAAGATTTATATATGAAAAATGATCAGAAAAATCCATTCTATCCATCTGTACTGGTTTCATGCATGTTTAAGCAAGTTAACCTACTGTTTAATGTAGAACAAGATAAAGCACTAAAAGAGGCCACATATGAACTTGGAATTTGAATCTTTGATTCAAAATAGTCCAAACCCATCTGGTCTTAGTTGCATTAGCTCAATACATCCATTTTGCCATGTCTCATGCATGCATCATATTGTTGCACTTGCTTGGTGTTGATTGTGCTTCCGTATGTTCATTGTGGTAGATCCTGCCTCCGAGGATATTCACGAGTATCCAACTGAAGGGCAGTATCCCACCACCACTCCGACAGGCAAGCAACCCATTGATCATTTCGATACAAACCCATCTTCTCGCTTCTGCTCTCATTGACTGCATTAAGACAACGCGATTCAAACTGCTGAGTGTTGCGGTAGTTGAACCCACTTTCCTTTGCATGACCTGTCATTGCCACAGAAACTAGATGAAACCCACTAGCATGTGTAGGAATTGATTGAGCCATGTTGTGTTCCTACAATGCTATGCTTGCTACGCTTAGAGTCGTGTCAGGTCTGGCTCATCAGGTTGATGAACTAGAGTGAAAGCGTGTGTCGGTAATGAGAGTGAGGTGTTGAATACGATTTGGTAAAGGTATCGATGGGAGGCCATGTAGGCGTACATGGTGGGTTGTTTCATTCAGACCGTCCCTAAGAACTGAGATTTGTATGCGTGATTTAAGATTCAGCTACTACCACGCATTGGGCCCGAAACCAATGGACCCCCTCGGCTTCTTAATCACCCTTGTCCTCTGTCCAGGAGTTGCACGTAGTTTCTGGTGTTTGTAGTAAGCTAGAGGCCGTGGACAGCGCTGACCAAGGGGTGGGCTGTGATGCGGTAGGCTCGTGGCCCGGTGTACCGAGTCGCCCGTTTGGTGTCTCGGGAACCCTGCACACATCGTTCGGTGCCGTATGTGGAAACCTCGGCCGGACTCCCTGCGGATGGAACCTGTATAGGTGATAAACCTGGACTAGAGACTCGAGTGTTTAGGTAGTTTGTGGCCGACACCCATGTTGGGCTTCCGCTTGAAGGTTGCCGAGTACACGTCGTGTAGCAACGATAAGTGGTGAGAGCGTGTGTGACGAAGTACACCCCTGCAGGGTATAAAACTATTCGAATAGCCGCGTCCGCGGTAAGGAACTACTTGGTCGCTTATGCAGTTCATAGACAAGTAAATGGATACTATTAAAAGCCTCAAGATAAGTGTGAGTACCGCGGATGGCCCTCTCGTGGGATGACGAGGGAGAATCCACGGTGGAGTATTGAAATGGTGTGTAGTGGACTCGTGTGCGAAAACAATTTCACAAGTGGTGTCTCTTAGGATAGCTTAGCCAAGAGTCAAAGCTGGCTTGCTGCAATAACTCCACTACCTTCTTGAGAATGAACATGTATAGTAGGATCTGTTGTAAGACTTGCTGAGTACCTTTGTACTCATGTTGCTTCAATTACTGTTTTCAGACGACAACACCGCCCCTTCCGATGGGTTCTATGTAGAACTCGACGACGACGAGTGACTTGCCACCCAGGTGGTGATCTAGGCTTGTGAAGGGCCTACGTAGATAGACAGGCTTCGTCAAGCCTTCTTTCTTTGTAGCGCCTGTACCCAGACAGTTTGCTTCCGCATGTGCTTGTATGATTGTATGACTTGAGTGTCGGGTCATGTGACCCCTATTTGTATGAACAAGTTATGTAAGGCTCTCCGGAGCCCTTTAAATAAAGTACTTTGAGTTGTAGAGTTTTGTTGTGATGCCATGTTGTATTTGCACATATCGAGCATATCGTGTGTATGATTGAAATGCTTGGTATGTGTGGGATCCGACAATCTAGTTGTTTATCCTTGGCAGCCTCCCTTATGGGGAAATGTAGTCTAGTGCCTCCTTGAGCCATAGTAGTCCGCTACAGCCCAGTTCACCGGAGTCCTGCTAGCCCAGCACTACTGCTCTGGACACTTGACTGGCCGACATGTGTTTCATATCGTTCCTGTGTCTGTCCCTTCGGGGAAATGTCACGCGGTGACATCCGGAGTCCTGCCTAGCCTGCTACAGCCCGGGTTCCCGGAGTCCTGTTAGCCCAGTGCTACAACCCGGATTCACACGCTGCTGACTGACACGTTCGATGTTGATTCATGTATGCCTGTCCCCATACGTTAGTGCCGCTTTGGGTTCAAAACTAGCCATGTCGGCCCGGGTTCTCTGTCATATGGATGCTAGCGACATTGTCATATACGTGAGCCAAAATGCGCAAACGGTCCCGGGCCATGGTAAGGCGACACCCGTGGGAGTACCGTGCATGAGGCCGCAATGTGATATGAGGTGTTACAGGCTAGATCGGTGTGACTTGGAATCGGGGTCCTGACACCCGCGCACCGTTTTGGGCCTGGCCCAACAACGTGTCGCGCTTATGTGTGGCCGAGGCCCGGAGGCTCCTCTCGGTGCACAAAAGGAGGGGCGCACTTTTGTACCCCTTTACCTGTGCACGGGCAGTCGGAGCCGCGCCCATGGTCACACCAAGTAGAACAGGGGAGGTGAGCCAAGGTAATACCAAAGCCCAAGAGAACCAGAGCAACGCCAAGGCCAAGACCACAAAGAGCAGAGGGACGAAGCTGCTTCCCCCGGCAAGACCCCTGCCGGGGCAGCTCGCCCCAAACCAACAGAGCGAGCCACCCTCGAGCCCACGGTCTCGAACATCACGTTGGGCCGGGACTCAGGAGGCAGCTCCATGGTGGCATGCAGATCTTTGTGAAGACAAGGAACACTCAAGATCAGATGAGGATTAGAAGACGACGATCCTCGGAAGGATCCTTGCCGAGGAAGGCCACCAGAACCCCGGCAAGATCCTTGCCGGGGACGACAGCGCGCCATGACAAGACCCTTGTCGGGCCACCCGGCAAGGCCCTCACCGAGGACACCAGCAGGGCCGCTAGCAGGCCCGCACCAACCAAGTCTCCACCGTTCACATGCAGTTGCCAGCCCAACCAGCTGGGCGGGCACCTGCGTGGCAACATGCAGCTCCTAGGCCAACTCATCAAGCGCCTGCGTGGCGCATGCAGATCATCGTGGAAGCTCCACCACCACGCCACCTTAGCTGCCTACCTACCTACGTGGCGCCGCATGCGTCGCTAGCCAGGGCGTGTGTCAAAGCAAGGAGGAGGGCGACGGACGGGACGGGCCCTTTAAATAAAGTACTTTGAGTTGTAGAGTTTTGTTGTGATGCCATGTTGTATTTGCACATATCGAGCCTATTGTGTGTATGATTGAAATGCTTGGTATGTGTGGGATCCGACAATCTAGTTGTTTATCCTTGGCAGCCTCCCTTATGGGGAAATGTAGTCTAGTGCCTCCTTGAGCCATAGTAGTCCGCTACAGCCCAGTTCACCGGAGTCCTGCTAGCCCAGCACTACTGCTCTGGACACTTGACTAGCCGGCATGTGTTTCATATCGTTCCTGTGTCTGTCCCTTCGGGGAAATGTCACGCGGTGACATCCGGAGTCCTGCCTAGCCTGCTACAGCACGGGTTCCCGGAGTCCTGTTAGCCCAGTGCTACAACCCGGATTCACACGCTGCTGACCGACACGTTCAATGTTGATTCATGTATGCCTGTCCCCATACGTTAGTGCCGCTTTGGGTTCACGACTAGCCATGTCGGCCCGGGTTCTCTGTCATATGGATGCTAGCGACATTGTCATATACGTGAGCCAATATGCGCAAACGGTCCCGGGCCATGGTAAGGGGACACCCGTGGGAGTACCGTGCGTGAGGCCGCAATGTGATATGAGGTGTTACAGGCTAGATCGGTGTGACTTGGAATCGGGGTCCTGACAGCGTTGGCATCAAAGACGGACTGCCTGTAGGTGCGTTAAGCCAAACTGGTCGATGTCGAGTCTAGAAATGCTTTAGTTATATATAGGGGAATTGATTGTGCGAGGGAACGTAAGGCGCTTTTACTCCTTACCTTATGCCCTCTGATCTGAGTCATTCTCTTCTCATTCTACATGGGTTGAGGACTAGGCTCTCTTCTCTCTATCAGGTTCACGTGTTACTAATCCGTAGTAACTTATAGGATTGTTGGTTCCATGCTTCGGTTCAGTTTCTACTACACTTAGTATGTTGTCGGTTGAACCAGAACCTTGACATGATGTTGTTGATTGGTATTGCAAACTGTTACGAATGTCTCAAATCCTTTTCCGAGCATTTACAGCCGTTATGCTGTCCGAATTCTCCTAGAAATACTAATGCCTTGCATTATTTCGTGCTTTCAGATGGCCACCCGATCCCAGAATCAAGTGGTTCGTCTGACCCGGTGCCTCGGCGTACCTGGTCACACGGCCATGCTGGTCTGAGTGATGGTTGAGACAGGCTATCGTTGGTATCCCGAGTATACCGTCGAGGAGCAGTTTCGAGACTTCAATCAAAGCCAATATTTTTGCACAGTCAGGATTTACCCATCCTATCCTGGAGCCACTGAACCCCTCCATTGCTCTTATGGACTTGGGGTTACCATCGAGATGTCCATGCAGGACGCAGCTTACTCGATGATGACTATCATGCGAGCCAGAACTGCCTTGCTTCAGAACACTGACTTCCGCTATATGCCAGCATCACTCCCTGGGGCACAGGGGTATTATCAGGCTACCTACTGTGATCCTACCCATGAGGATTCACTACTCCGCACCACCACCGAGATGCTTGAGGACAAGGACCGTGAGAATCGTGCCCTGCGAATGGAGCTCTTTAATGCTCAGGCTGATCACTGGGCCACTCTGACACGGTTTGCACCTGCCGTGCAGGCCGGGTATATGGACATGAGGGACTTGTACCCCGTGCGGTCTGGTCTGCCAGAATGTATGGAATGGCGTGATGTAGGAGGCATCACCCCTCCTCGTGGACCCCGTCTGCCACCGTTTGTTGGACCAAGGCCACACCCGAGTCCTTATGGACCGCAAGCTCCACAGGACCGACTGTTTCCAGATGATCATGTTCAGCTCCCAGGACATGGTGGTGACTTCTATGAAGATTACTATGGAGACATCTGAGTTGGTGGTAGTTCCACTAGTATTGTAACAGTTGTATTCTCCACAGTCCTGCGTGTCTTGTGGGATACGACTTGGTGTGTATCACGTTCCGGAGGTGTAGAAAAATAATGTATAGGAGCTTGGAATGCCTCTGATGAGATGTATCGTCTTTCATCGTAGTTGTACCCTAGCCTGGGCTTGTACTAAACTATGTACGGTGTGTATGACCATTGGTATATGTATGTCGGTTGCTATGTTACCATGTCATACTGATGATCATCTCTGCATTCCGTGTTATCCATTACATTCCGCATTTCCCTGCCAAGATTTAGCCATCCTTGCCTAAACCGTTGTTTTGTTTCTCCTAGGATGGTTAACACCCGCA
This sequence comes from Triticum aestivum, assembly GCF_018294505.1. NCBI lineage: Eukaryota > Viridiplantae > Streptophyta > Magnoliopsida > Poales > Poaceae > Triticum > Triticum aestivum. The sequence goes on along the minus strand of NC_057808.1, from coordinate 142,518,839 downwards.
ACAACCCTGCTATCCAGGCGCAGGGTGAAGCCAATGCAGATAGGGGGGAGAATCTGCCCCAACCGCCTTCACTGGCCGAAGTTATGCTGGAGGCAGAAAGAAACAAGCGTGAGACTAACCGCTAGCGAATTGAGCAGAATACTGCACGTCGCCAGAGGAACGACCTGGTGTCCATCAATGACTTTATCAAGTTGTACCCACCGAAGTTTAACCATTCCGTCGAGCCCCTTGATGCGGATGATTGGCTTCGCAGCATCACCCATAAGCTACATTCTGCCAACGTAGCCGAAGCTGATAAGGTTACCTACGCTGCCTATCACCTCGAAGGCCCTGCTAGCCTTTGGTGGGAAAACTTTGAGGCTATGCGCCCAGCCGGTCAAATCACTACTTGGGCTGAATTCAGTGAGGCTTTCCATGAGCATCACATTCCGGAGGGTCTCATAGATCGTAAGCGGGAAGAATTCTGCAACTTCACCCAAGGCAGACTGACTGTGGATGCATACAGCCGTGAGTTTGGAAATCTAGCACGCTATGCTCCTGAGGAGGTATCCACCGACGCCAAGAAGCAGGCAAGGTTCCGCAAGGGACATAGCCCCGAGCTTCGCCGTGATCTTCGTTTGCACGAGTGCACCTCCTTCCAGAAGTTGGTCAATAAGGCCATCAGTGCCGAGACAGGACAGACTGACTATGACGCTACACGCAAGCACTCTCGCGATTTTGGTTCCTCATCTGGCTCTGGATACCAGAAGCGTCGGGTCTGGATTCCAAACACTGCTCTGCCACCTAGGTTCACTCTGAGGCCATCCTTCGAGGCGCCTCACCCCAACCAGCAGCATGCACCGCCCAAGGTCTATGGTGGCCCCACTGCTAATGCTGCTCCATGCCCCAATGTTGTGACATGCTTCAAGTGTGGAGAAACAGGTCACTATTTGCGCGAGTGCCCCCGAAACATCCTCAATCAACCTGGACAGTCCGTTGGCCGTTGTAAGCCAGCAGGAAGGACTTACTACGCCAAGCCAGCGACCAATGCACGTGGCCATGTCAACTATGTTTCAGCTGAAGAAACTCATGAGGATCCCAACGTCGTCCTTGGTACGCTCCTTGTTAATTGCCATCCGGCAACTGTTCTTTTCGATACTGGAGCATCTCATTCATTTATCTCTGAGAGCTATGCTCGATTGCACAACACCACATTTAGTGACGTGCCTACCTCCATGGACATTCAAACTCCTGGTTCTAGATGGCAAACCTCTAGGATAAGCCATGGAAATGAAATTCTTGTCGACAGATTGGTCTTCCTTGCATCACTAATAGCTCTCAAGTCCTCGGACATAAATATCATCTTGGGTATGGACTGGATGTCAGCCCATTATGCTAAGATTGATTGCTCTACTAGAACTGTTCAACTCACTCATCCGTCGGGCAAGACAGTCAATGTTTTGACCCGAGTGTCTAAGCGTCAGCTTTACTCATTAAATGCCAACCCTCTTCCAGACCTCGAAGATGTGCCGGTAGTCCGTGACTTCCCGGATGTCTTCCCTGAAGAACTGCCAGGTATTCCACCTGACAGGGATGTTGAGTTCGTGATAGACCTTGTTCCATGAACCGTCCCAATCTCTAGAAGACCCTATAAGATGGCACCCCTAGAACTAGCTGAGCTTAAGAAACAACTCGATGAGTCCTTGAAAAAGGGTTTCATCCGTCCTAGTTCTTCTCTGTGGGCTTGCCCCGTCCTCTTCGTCAAGAAGAAGGATGGTACGGATCGGATGGTTGTAGATTACCGACCTGTCAACCTAGTCACTATCAAGAACAAGTATCCGCTTCCCAGGATCAACGACCTGTATGATCAGCTCGCTGGATCCTTAGTCTTCTCTAAAATGGATTTGAGGTTGGGCTACCGTCAAATCAAAATCAAGAATGGGGACATTCCTAAAACGGCCTTTGTTACTCGTTATGGCCAATACGAGTATACCGTCATGTCCTTCGGCTTAACCAATGGTCCAGCCACCTTCTCTCGGTTAATGAACTCAATCTTCATGGAGTATTTGGATAAATTCGTCGTAGTATACCTCGATGATATACTCATCTACTCCAAGAACGAGGAAGAACATGCCGAGCTTCTAAGGCTAGTATTGACGAAACTTTGAGAGCATCGCCTTTATGCTAAATTCTCTAAGTGTGAATTCTGGTTGCCAGAAGTGACCTATCTAGGCCATGTAATCTCTGGTAAGGGTATTGCTGTCAATCTCGAGCGAGTTCAAACCGTCCTTGACTGGACTCCACCTGAATCGGTCAAGCAAGTTCGGAGTTTCCTTGGTTTAGCGAGCTACTGTCACCGCTTCGTCGAGAATTTCTCCAAGGTTGCTAAACCCCTAACTGAACTCCTGAAGAAAGATAAAAAGTTCGAGTGGACCCCACAGTGCAAGTTCAGCTTTCAGGAACTGAAAAGACGCCTGACATCTGCCCCCGTACTCATACCACCAGATTTCTCTAAGGACTTTGTTATCTATTGCGACGCCTCGCGACAAGGACTAGGTTGCATACTCATGCAAGATCGTCACGTGATTGCCTACGCTTCCCGACAGTTGCGTCCACATGAGGATAATTATCCCACACATGATCTAGAGCTTGCAGCCGTAGTCCATGCACTCAAAACATGGCGACATTACCTTCTCGGTAACCGTTGCGAGATTTTCACCGATCACCAAAGCCTGAAATACATTTTCACCCAACCGGATTTGAATCTCAGGCATAGATGTTTGGTCGAGTTGATCACAGATTACGACTTAGGAATAACTTACACCCCGGGCAAAGCCAACGTCATGGCTGATGCGCTAAGCCGTAAATCCTACTGTAACAACTTGATGTTACAACAAAGTCAACCACTTCACCACGAGGAATTCTGTAAGCTTAACCTTCACATTGTTCCTCGAGGATTTCTATCCACCCTGGTGGCGAAACCTACCCTTACGGATCAGATCATCAAAGCTCAGAAGGTAGATCCGAGAATCTCCCGTATTAAGAGAAACATCAAGAAAAGAGTTGCGGATTGTTTCTCCGTTGATGACCAAGGTGTTGTGTTCTTTGGAGACCGCCTAGTGGTTCCCAAGGTACGCAACCTGAGGCGATTGATCCTTAAGGAAGCTCATGAATCTCCTCTCACCATTCATCTCGGTAGTACCAAAATGTATCAAGATCTACGCCAGAGGTTTTGGTGGACTAGGATGAAGAGAGAAATTGCTCAATACATTGATAATTGCGACGTCTGCCGTCGTGTTAAAGCAGAGCATCAATGGCCTGCTGGCACCCTTCAGACTCTGGCTAGTCCTGAATGGAAATGAGATAAAATCGGTATGGATTTCATTACCGGGTTTCCCAGGACCAAGAGAGGGAATAATGCTATCTTCGTTGTTGTCGATCGTATTTCCAAAGTAGCCCACTTCCTACCTGTTCGTGAGAGTATAACCGCTAGCCAGCTAGCAGACTTGTACATCTCCCGAATAGTGTCTCTTCATGGTGTTCCATTGGAAATTAACTCAGACCGCGGAAGTCTCTTCACCTCTCGATTTTGGGTAAGTTTCCAAAATGCTATGGGAACTCGTCTCTCTTTTAGCACCGCCTTTCACCCTCGATCAAGTGGTCAGGTAGAACGAGTTAATCAAATTCTGGAGGATATGCTCCGAGCTTCTGTCATCTCCTTCGGCATGGATTGGGGGAAATGCCTTCCATTCGCCGAGTTCGCTTATAACAATAGTTATCAAGCTAGCTTGGGCAAAGCTCCTTTCGAGGTTCTCTTTGGACGAAAATGTCGAACGCCTCTTAACTGGTCAGAAACCGGGGATAGACAACTCTTTGGCCCGGATATGATTCAGGAAGCAGAAGAGCAGGTTCGCATTATTCGTGAGAAATTGAAAACAGCCCAATCTCGCCAAAAGAGCCATTATGATCGCAAACATAAGGCTATGACTTTTGAGGTTGACAAGAAGGCTTACCTTCGGGTGACTCCTTTAAAGGGAACCCAACGATTCGGTATCAAAGGCAAATTGGCTCCTCGTTACATTGGACCCTTTCGCATTCTTGCCAAGCGAGGAGAAGTTGCCTACCAATTGGAACTACCTCCGCATCTTTCCAAGGTTCATGACGTCTTCCACGTTTCCCAACTCAGGCGTTGCTTCTCGGATCCTATCCGTGGAGTGGACCACGAAACGCTTGATCTCCAAGATAATCTCACATATCGAGAATATCCCGTTCGCATCCTTGATCAAGCCGAGCGTGCCACTCGACGCCAAAACATCAAGTTTCTCAAGGTTCAATGGTCACACCATTCCGAGAAAGAAGCTACTTGGGAAAGGGAGGATCGTCTTCGACTTGAGTACCCCACCTTCTTCCCAACGGATCCTAAATCTCGGGACGAGATTCTTTTGAGTGGGGGTGAGTTGTCACATCCTAGCTAGTTCATGCATTAGAGTGTTGCATCATGTCTATTTTTCACAGAAACTTGAAATGGGGATGCTAGAAAACCCCCAGCACCCCCCTGAAACAACCAGGGTTTACTAAAATCCTTTTCAATGAACCTGAAATGCCCTCCATAAATGTTCACCATCTTTGGTCCTGGCTAAAACCTCTGCCAAAAATGGTTTCATATTTTTGGAGGCTATTCTGGATTTTTCATCAAGCCATAAGTATTGCATTTGGGCAATTTAAATCCTATAAATATTTTAAAATGCCCAAATAATCTTGAAGGTATTTTAAATCCTATAAATATTTTAAAACACAGAACAGAAATAAATAAAAAGGGAAAAACAGAAAGCAGAGAAGGACTTACCTGGCAGCCCACCTGGCGGCCCAGCACTGTGCTGGCCCATAGCCAGTCCGCTGCCTGCTCTCGCCAGAGCAGGCAGAGAGGTGACGCCGGCGAGCGCGAGCTCGCCACGGCGCCAACTTCTTGCCGCCTCGCCCGTGGACGAGCTGGACGACCCCCACGACGCGCCCCCGAGCCCCTGGACACCCCCTTTCGCCTCTCCCTCGCCTTCCTCCACCATGGCCGACGCAGCCGCTGCCACCTCGCCGGAGTAGCCGCGCCCACCGTCGTCCTCGCGCCGTCCCACCGTGTCCAACAGCTCCGCCGTCGCCTTCTCCTACGAGCAGGTCGAGCCCCGAGCGCTCGCTTGCCCCGAAGCCTCTGCTCCGACCTCGCCTTCGCCGCTCACCGTCGGAGATCCCCTCCGCCGTCACCACCGTAGCAGTTCGCCCCCGACCTCGCCGTCCGCTCCGTCGCAACCACCGTGAGCCTGGCCACCTTCCCATCCTCTCCTTTCTCCCTCTCGAGCTCCGTAGCCACTGCACGTAGCTCACCCTTACGCGCCGCCGCACGGCTCGTCGCCGACGTTGATTCCGGCGACCCCGAGCTCCACCACCACCACCAGTCGATGCGGTTTGCTCCCAGCTACACGTAGGTGCTCTCCGCCGTCCATTTGGTCACCGGAGGAGGAATCCCGCACTCCACCGCCGCATCTGGACGTCGCCGGCGGCTAAACGCCGGCGAGTCAGCGTGGTTTGACCACGGGTTGACTCCCCAGAGTCACTGACAAGTGGGGCCCGCCTGCTAAATAATCTGAGTTAGAGTTTAAAATTAATCCTAATTAGTTAATTACCTAACAGTGACACTGACACAGGGGACCCACACGTTAGGTTTGACCTGGACGACCCCGTTGACCGCTGACGTCATCACGACACACTGCTGACGCAATAAGCAATTTAATTACTGGAATTATTCTTATATTGGAAATTCCAGAAATTATCACAAACTTCAAAAAATCATAGAAAATAATCTATAGCTCAGAATGAAAAGATTTATATATGAAAAATGATCAGAAAAATCCATTCTATCCATCTGTACTGGTTTCATGCATGTTTAAGCAAGTTAACCTACTGTTTAATGTAGAACAAGATAAAGCACTAAAAGAGGCCACATATGAACTTGGAATTTGAATCTTTGATTCAAAATAGTCCAAACCCATCTGGTCTTAGTTGCATTAGCCCAATACATCCATTTTGCCATGTCTCATGCATGCATCATATTGTTGCACTTGCTTGGTGTTGATTGTGCTTCGGTATGTTCATTGTGGTAGGTCCTGCCTCCGAGGATATTCACGAGTATACAACTGAAGGGCAGTATCCCACCACCACTCCGACAGGCAAGCAACCCATTGATCATTTCAATACAAACCCATCTTCTCGCTTCTGCTCTCATTTACTGCATTAAGACAACACGATTCAAACTGCTGAGTGTTGCGGTAGTTGAACCCACTTTCCTTTGCATGACCTGTAATTGCCACAGTAACTAGATGAAACCCACTAGCATGTGTAGGAGTTGATTGAGCCATGTTGTGTTCCTACAATGCTATGCTTGCTACGCTTAGGGTCGTGTCAGGTCTGGCTCATCAGGTTGATGAACTAGAGTGAAAGCGTGTGTCGGTAATGACAGTGAGGTGTTGAATACGATTTGGTAAAGGTATCGATGGGAGGCCATGTAGGAGTACATGGTGGGTTGTTTCATTGAGACCGTCCCTAAGAACTGAGATCTGTATGCGTGATTTAAGATTCAGCTACTACCACGCATTGGGCCCGAAACCAATGGACCCCCTCGGCTTCTTAATCACCCTTGTCCTCTGTCCAGGAGTTGCACGTAGTTTCTGGTGTTTGTAGTAAGCTGGAGGCCGTGGACAGCGCTGACCAAGGGGTGGGCTGTGATGCGGTAGGCTCGTGGAGCGGTGTACCGAGTCGCCCGTTTGGTGTCTCGGGAACCCTGCACACATCGTTCGGGGCCTTATGTGGAAACCTCGGCCGGACTCCCTGCGGATGGAACCTGAATAGGCGATAAACCTGGACTAGAGACTCGAGTGTTTAGGTAGTTTGTGGCCGACACCCATGTTGGGCTTCCGCTTGAAGGTTGCCGAGTACACGTCGTGTAGCGACGATAAGTGGTGAGAGCGTGTGTGACGAAGTACACCCCTGCAGGGTATAAAACTATTTGAATAGCCGCGTCCGCGGTAAGGGACTACTTGTTCGCTTATGCAGTTCATAGACAAGTAAATGGATACTATTAAAGGCCTCAAGATAAGTGTGAGTACCGTGGATGGCCCTCTCGTGGGATGACGAGGGAGAATCCACGGTGGAGTATTGAAATGGTGTGTAGTGGACTCGTGTGCGAAAACTATTTCACAAGTGGTGTCTCTTAGGATAGCTTAGCCAAGAGTCAAAGCTGGCTTGCTGCAATAACTCCACTACCTTCTTGAGAATGAACATGTATAGTAGGATCTGTTGTAAGACTTGCTGAGTACCTTTGTACTCATGTTGCTTCAATTACTGTTTTCAGACGACAACACCGCCCCTTCCGATGGGTTCTATGTAGAACTCGACGACGACGAGTGACTTGCCACCCAGGTGGTGATCTAGGCTTGTGAAGGGCCTACGTAGATAGACAGGCTTCGTCAAGCCTTCTTTCTTTGTAGCGTCTGTACCCAGACAGTTTGCTTCCGCATGTGCTTGTATGATTGTATGACTTGAGTGTCGGGTCATGTGACCCCTATTTGTATGAACAAGTTATGTAAGGCTCTCCGGAGCCCTTTAAATAAAGTACTTTGAGTTGTAGAGTTTTGTTGTGATGCCATGTTGTATTTGCACATATCGAGCATATTGTGTGTATGATTGAAATGCTTGGTATGTGTGGGATCCGACAATCTAGTTGTTTATGCTTGGCAGCCTCCCTTATGGGGAAATGTAGTCTAGTGCCTCCCTGAGCCATAGTAGTCCGCCACAGCCCGGTTCACCGGAGTCCTGCTAGCCCAGCACTACTGCTCTAGACACTTGACTGGCCGGCATGTGTTTCGTATCGTTCCTGTGTCTGTCCCTTCGGGGAAATGTCACGCGGTGACATCCGGAGTCCTGCCTAGCCTGCTACAGCCCGGGTTCCCGGAGTCCTGTTAGCCCAGTGCTACAACCCGGATTCACACGCTGCTGACCGACACGTTCGATGTTGATTCATGTATGGCTGTCCCCATACGTTAGTGCCGCTTTGGGTTCACGACTAGCCATGTCGGCCCGGGTTCTCTGTCATATGGATGCTAGCGACATTTTCATATACGTGAGCCAAAATGCGCAAACGGTCCCGGGCCATGGTAAGGAGACACCCGTGGGAGTACCGTGCGTGAGGCCGCAATGTGATATGAGGTGTTACAGGCTAGATCGGTGTGACTTGGAATCGGGGTCCTGACACCCGTGCACCGTTTTGGGCCTAGCCCAACAACGTGTCGCGCTTATGTGTGGCCGAGGCCCGGAGGCTCCTGTCGGTGCACAAAAGGAGGGGCGCACTTTTGTACCCCTTTACCTGTGCACGGACAGTCGGAGCCGCGCCCACGGTCACGCCAAGTAGAACAGGGGAGGTGAGCCAAGGTAAGACCAAAGCCCAAGATAACCAGAGCAACGCCAACGCCAAGACCACAAAGAGCAGAGGGACGAAGCAGGTTCCCCCGGCAAGACCCCTGCCGGGGCAGCTCGCCCTACACCAACAGAGCGAGCCTCCCTCGAGCCCACGGTCTCGAACATCACGTTGGGCCGGGACTCACGAGGCAGCTCCATGGTGGCATGCAGATCTTTGTGAAGACAAGGAACACTCAAGATCAGATGAGGATTAGAACACGACGATCCTCGGAAGGATCCTTGCCGAGGAAGGCCACCAGAACCCTGGCAAGATCCTTGCCGGGGACGACAGCGCGCCATGACAAGACCCTTGTCGGGCCACCGGCAAGGCCCTCACCGAGGACACCAGCAGGGCCGCTAGCAGGCCCGCACCAACCAAGTCTCCACCGTTGACATGCAGTTGCCAGCCCAACCAGCTGGGCTGGCACCTGCGTGGCAACATGCAGCTCCTAGGCCAACTCATCAAGCGCTTGCGTGGCGCATGCAGATCTTCGTGGAAGCTCCACCACCGCGCCACCTCAGCTGCCTACCTACCTACGTGGCGCCGCATGCGTCGCTAGCCCGGGCGCGTGTCAAAGCAAGGAGGAGCGGCGACGGACGGGACGGGCCTCGCCCTCGTCCCCGATAAAGCAAGGGGACACCTAAGCTACGCATTAAATGCGTCTTGTCCTGTAATACGAGCGATAAGCTCATAGCACTGTGCGCCTTTTCACCTCCTGTGTGCCACTGTGGTAGCCCCTTTCGACTATAAAAGGAGGCCCATGGCATACTGGAGAAGGATTCAGCTCTTTCGAACCACACACCCACCACAGCTAGTTCGAGAGCTCAAGAACTCTCTGAAATACACCCACCAAAGCAGGACTAGGATTTTACGCATCCTCGCGGCCCAAACCTGGGTAAACGATCCTCATGCTGGTTACTAATCCTGCTCTTCTTGCAACCCCGCGCCCCGGCAACCGTAGTAGGGATTCTTGTGATCCCATAGGTGTCGTTCCACACTGACAAAAGGTTACTAATATCCTAAAGGAACGAGCAAACACTATCAACATGAGGTAAGTAGAGTGAATCTTGGGTTCAAGAACCCTGGAAAAGAATACCTACTAACTAATAACATCACGAGATACTTTCGAGAATGATGGCCACAATCATCACACTGGGGATACAAAGCATTGCTAGATTACTAGGTGATCCTCTAAGACACCTAGGGTCACAATAATAGCTCCAACATATATGCCGAGACAACGGAGTACCTCAACACACTAATTTGTGTGATTAATCCGGCCCAAATGAACATTAGAAATGGGGAGAAGGGATTTGCAAATGCATCAGACTAGTTAGAAACCTGGGATGACTCGGACAGCATAACGGCTGTAAATGCTCAAAAAGATTTGAGACATCCTGCAAAATGGTAGCATAACCACTCAACATCACAAAATCGAGCTTCTGAGATCAATTGTCAAGACACGGAAGTACTAGGAACTGAACTGGGGCTTGAAACTATCAATCCTATGAGTCTATAGATTAGTAACACGTGATCCTGATAGAAAGAAGAGAAAGCCTAGTTCTTAATCCCCGTAGAAAAGAAGAGGTTGACTCAGATCAGAAGGCATAAGGTAAAGGAGTAAAAAGAGCCTTATGTTCCCTGCCACAATCAATTCCCTTATATAACTAAAGCATTTCTAGACTCAACTTCGACCAGTTTGGCCTGGTAATCCTACAGGCAGTCAGGCTCTGATACCAAAGCTGTCAGGACCCCGATCCTAAGTCACACCGATCTAGCATGTAACACATCATATCACTTTGCGGCCTCACGCACGGTATTCCCATGGGTGCCACCTTACCTGGCCCGGGACCGTTTGCGCCTTTTGGCTCACGTACATGACAGTGTCACTAGCATCCATATGACAGAGAACCCGGGCCGACATGACTAGTCGTGAACCCAAAGTGGCACTAACTTACAGGGACAGGCATACATGACCCAGCAACGAACGTGTCGGTCATCCGCGAGTGAATTCGGGCTGTAGCAACTGGGCTAGCAGGACTCCGGGAATCCGGGATGTAGCAGGCTAACAGGACTCCGAAATACACCGCCTAACATTTCCCCGAAGGGACTGACACAGGATCGAAGAAGGACACATGCCGGCCAGTCTAAGTGTTCCGGAGCAGTAGCAACTGGGCTAACAGGACTCCTGTAAACCGGGCTGCAGAAGACTACCATCGCTCAGTGGAAGCACTAGACTACATTTCCCTATAAGAGAGGCTACCAAGGATAGACAACTAGGTTGTCGGATCCCACACATACCAAGCATTTCAATCATACACACAATATGCTCGATATGTGTAAATACAACATGGCATCACAACAAAACTCGATGACTGAAAGCATTTATTCATTAGGCTCCGAAGAGCCAGATATTACAAACGTGGGTCTGATGACCCAACATACAGAGCATACAAGCAACAAGCACATGCGGAAGCTTAACTTGTCTGAGTACAGACAACTACAAATGAAAAGACTGAGAAGCCTGACTATCTACAAGACCCTGCCGAGGGCACTAGATCGTAGCTGAGGTAACAAGCTAAACATCGAAGTCCACGCGGAACTACTAGTGAGACTGAAGTCTCTCTGCAAAAATATAAATTAGGCAAACGTGAGTACAAATGTACCCAGCAAGACTTACATCAGAACTATCTAGATATGCATCAGTATCAACAAAGGGGGAGGTGGAGTTTAACTACAGCAAGCCAGCTTTGACTCAGTGGCTATCCTATACTACGACTGCAAGTAACTCTTTGAGGTGGTGCACACGAGTCCACATAATCACCATATCAATACACCACTATGGATCCGCTCCCGTCTTCCTACAAGAACGCCATCCATAGCACTCACGCTTATCTTGCGCATTTTAGAGTATCCACTTTCACTTGTCTATGAACTGTACAGGCAACCCAGAAGTCCACTACCGCAGACACGGCTATTCGAATAGATCATTTATAACCCTGCAGGGGTGTACTTCTTCATACACGCTCTCGCCACTTACCACCATGTACACGACGTGTTTCTCGGTAACCTTCAAGCGGAAGCCTAGCGAGGGAGTCGGCCACGACCTGACTAACCACACAAGTCTCTAGTCCAGGTTTATTGCCTATTCGGGTTCCATCCACGAGGAGATCCGGCCGGGGTTTCGCTCACAGCCCCAAACGATGTTTGAAGTGTTCCTGAGACACCAAACGGGCGCCCGGTACACCGTGCCATGGTGTATCTACTGCATCATAGCCCACCCCTAGGGTCAGCGCTACGCACGGCCTCCAACACATATCCTACAAACACTAGAAACTAGTTGCAACTCCTGGACAGAGATCAAGGTGGTTAACAAGTCGAGAGGGTCCATTGGTTTCAGGCCCAACGTGTGGTAGTAGCTGTTCATGGATCACAAACACAGAAGTCAGTTCCTGAGGACGGTTTCAATGAGACAACCCACCATGTACTCCTACATGGCCTCTCACTGCTACCTTTACCAAATCGTATTCACACACTTAGCTCACACACAGTAGGACATGTTCATCACCATTCCAATTGATCCCCGATGAATCAGATCTGACTCAACTCTAAGCAGTAGCAGGCATGACAACAAGCATGAATGAGTAGGCACATCAGGGCTCAACGAACTCCTACTCATGCTAGTGGGTTTCATCTATTTACTGTGACAAGGACAGGTCATGCAAATGAAAGGGGTTCAATTACCGCAGCATGTAACAGTTGAATCGATGTTGTCCTAATGCAGTAAAAGAGAGCAGGAGCGAGAGAGTGGGATTGTATCGGAATGAACAAGGATGTTTTGATTGCCTGGCACTTCTAAAGATAGTATAGCTCTTCATCGGTGTCATCAATGTCATCATCGGAACGTCGTCTACTCAGAGCGAACAATTACCGGTAACAAGGAAGAACACAATCAATGCAATGCTCAATATGATGTATGATCAGGACATGGCAAAATGAGTGTGTTAGGCTAATGCAACTACAACCAGATGGGTTTGAGCCATTTTGAACCAATGGTTCAACCCCAAACTCGTCTTATGAATGTAAAAGTACTTTATCATGTTTTGATATGAACAGCAGGGATAAGTTGCTTTAACATGCATGAAACTAGTACAGATGGATAGATTGGATTTTTCTGGTCATTTTTCATATATAAATCTTTGCATTTGGAGTTACATATTAATTTCTATGATTTTTAGAAGTTAGCACTATTTCCTGGAATTTCCTGAATAAGAATAAATCCATAAAAGGCATTACTACGTCAGCATGACATCAGCATTGCGTCAGCAGAGCAACTTGGTCGGCCAGGTCAAACCTGACCTGTGGGACCCATTGGTCAGTGTCACATGCTGGTTTGGGTCACTGACGGGTGGGGTCGGTCAAGGGCCACGTCAGCAAGGTCAACACTGACGCGTGGGGCCACTGTGATTAGTTAAAACTAAACAGGAAATAATATGTGGTTAATTAATGGTGTGGGGCCCATTAAGTGACTAGTGGTGGGTGATTAGCCGGGTCATTAGTGCTAATCTGGGTTTAGCCGGAGTAAGGCCGGCGCCGAGGCCAGACGCGGCGGCGAGTGTCGGAAATGCTGCTCCGGGCACGGTTCGATGCGCAGGTGGGTGCTACGGGAAGCTGACAGTGTGGCGCATCCAGCGGTGGCCTTGGCCGCAGCTGGGGTGGCTGGAAACAGCAGCGGCGACCTCAATGGCGGCGGCCGGAGCTCGGGCGCCGATGAAAACGACAACACGGTACACGGGAGGATCAACGGTTAGTTCCTACGTGTGCTACATGCGCTCACCAAGACGACGGGCATATGGACGGGACCATTTTGTCACCGGATCCTCATCGGCGATGAGCTTGTGCGCCGGTGTGCTTCGGACGTCATGGAAACGGCGGCTACAGCGAGCGATAGGCCACGGGGTTAGGGGGAAACGACGGTGGGGCTCACTGTGCGTCGGATGGAGGGCTCGGCGGCTTGGGGGAGGCGTCGGAGTCGATGGAGCGACGGTGGCGATCTCCGGCCTCCGGGCTTATAGATGAGGGTGGTGACGGCATTCCAGGGGCTCCCGGTGTCGGGCGGCTCGGCGGAGGGCTTCAGCGCTAGGATACGAAGCTCGGGGGCACGAAGGCGACGCGAGGCAGTGGCTCTGGGCGCGGTGGCAGCGAGCGGCGGCGACGGCAGCGCTCGGTTGCGCTCTGTTCTTGCGGGAGAGAGGGCCTGAGGGGAAAGTGTGAGAGGAGAGAGGCAGAGGGAAACAAGGGCATCTCCGTGGCGCGGTTGGAAGCAGCGAGACGCCGTGAGGTGGCAGGTTGGAGCTGGCGCGGCTCGGCTGTGTGCCGGGCACGCACCTACTTCTCCTCCTGGTAGAAGGAAGAAGATAGTGCTCCCCCTGGCGGGCTGGGCCGCCAAGTGGACTGGCCAGGTGGGCTGCCCTGGTGAGTCCTTCTCTCTCTCTTTTCTAATTCAGTTTCTGTTTTCTATTTTATTTCTCTGTTTTGAATTAGTAAAAATACTAATTCATTTCAAAAAATCTCTGAAATCAATTGTGGGCACATTTTGAGTTATTCCCAACAGCCCTCAATTTTTTCAGAATTATTGAAGCATTTAAAATATTTAGTCATTAAATGCTCCAATTCAAATACAATATGATTTAACTCAAATCCAGAATGACCTAGAAAATATGCACCATTTTTGGTAGAGGTTCTCACCTATTTCAAAAATGATGAACATTTCTAGAGGGCATTTTGGGTTCATTGAAATGATTTCAAATTGAGCCTAGTTGAAATCCATTTGGTGCTAGGGTTTGAACATCCCCATTTCAAGTTTCTTTCAAATTTAAACATGATGCAGACATGGAGCTAGCCTAGTGCAAAACCAGAAGCTAGGGATGTGACAAAAGGACACAGAGAGTTTACCCAGGTTCGGCCCCTCTCGGCATGTAAAAGCCTACTCCTTCTTAGGGTTGTATTGCTTGGGTTTCGTTTACCAGGGACCGAATATGCTTGACCTAGTTCTCGATCATTTGTTTCTTGAGTTATTAAACCGCTGCCGGGTCACCCCTTTATATAGGTTGATGCCCGACGGCTTACGGAGTCCGGCCGGTTCACACAAACGTAACCGTCTCAATTTCTACTAAGCTTGCCTTACAATACAAGTTTATTCATACGGCGGCTCATCCCTTTGGTCCTTAAGCCGCCTCTGGGTCTTGGGCCTTCAACAAGCATGCTTCATGAACCGCCATCCTCATGTCTTCTTGGGCCTCGTCGAGCTTCTTCATCTTGAAGCCACCAACGGCGTGACCCGGCCCCTCGTGGGTGGATCATAACCAATAGTCATATCCCCAACATTAGGCCCCAGGTTGATTTGAACTTGTTCACATCAATCTTCACTTTTTGAGTGAGCTGAATCTTCCATCATTAATTATGTACTCATTCATTGTAACCCGCCATGATGTTACACCTCAGCATCGTGTTAACCTGCCATGACATCATCTCGCATTAATTTTGCACAAAACCCAGGACCTCTCAATAGATCTTTTTCTTTAATAGACCTCCCGAAAATCAAGGCGTTCACATAGCCACATAATCATTTATCGACCTCCTCGATTCCCGTGCATGCCATCTATCCATTTCCTTATAAATAGGGACACGGGGTCCTTCTTTTCACTTTTACCTTGCCCCCTCATCTTCGTCTTCTTCCTCGCGACAACTTAGCCAACCTGAGCTCCGCCGGCGCCTTCTCCATCCAACTTCCTCAACTCCGGCCACTGCATCGACCTGATCGGACCAGAGCACTGCGCCACACCTCTGCTGTTCCTCAACATCAGTAAGTATTCACTTTTCCTCATAGTAGATCTGCATTAGGATTTTCACCGTTCATCGGTGTTCTTCACAGTTCCTCATTTTCCTTTCTTGGTCGCGTAGTTTGATCTGAATGTAGTACTGGAGTTGTGCAGCAGTAGTTTAGCACCCCTTTTCAATCACAGAAGATCCTCCCTCTATACAAAAATCTCATCTAAGCCTACGAGTTCTTCTGCCGCCGCCACCCTAGGTTTAGAATTTACTTTATTTTTTGAACTGCAGCAGATCCAAAACCACAGAACTAATCTGTGGAATCAGTTTATCCATTACTTAGCAAAAAGTCACATGCAAAGTTGTTGTATTGAGAATGTGTGGGCGGCTCATATGATAAACCGTAACCCGCCATATAGCATTTCCCCTTGTTAAGCCGCCAGCATGTGTTCACAATCTGCATAGCCCAGCACTGGCTTCCGATTTAACCATGCTGATATTTATAGCACTTATTCTTCTACCTATGAATTGGCCTTGCAGAATGTACTTACTTGTTGACCACTGGCCGGCTTAACAGCATAATCTTAAACCGACAATATTTTCCTTTTTAGGCTTTCATCAACAAAATGACCAAGACTGTCACCTCCTGCAACTGGGTTGCCTCCCGGGTTACCGAGCAAACACTGAACGAGCATGTTCAAGTGGGCATCTTAGCCGTGAAGAACGTGATTCATTGGAGAGTCCCACGCACAAAAACCACTCCTGACCCCAAAGAAGGCGAGGTTATTGTCTTTACTGATCATATGCTCTGAGGGTTTACCCCACCCGGCTCAAAATTCTTTTGTGTTGTGTTGCATTTCTTCAAGCTTCATCCTCAAGATATCGGGCCCAATTCCGTTTCAAACATCTGCAACTTCCAAGTCTTCTGCGAAGTGTACCTTCAACAGGAGCCCACTTTTGAACTGTTCAGGGAATTCTACTACCTGAACCGCCAGACCAAATTCACAGACGGGCCCAGCTTAGAACTGGGGGGCATTTCAATTCAGAGGCTGAAAGACGCCAAATTTCCTGCTGCTGCACCTCCTAGCCATCCGAAGGATTGGAAGAAGACTTGATTCTATTGCAAAGACACTTCTCTAGCAGGTGAAAATCCTCTGTCGGGTTACCATGAAAGCCAGCTTAGCAACAGACATCCCCTCCCAGAGCGAAGCAACACTGAAGAACGGGCCAGCTATATGCCCATATTTTCAAAGATCAGAGCATTGATGGCCAATGGCTTAACTTGAGTCGACCTAGTTCATTGCTAGGTCGCATGGAGGATCTTGCCCTTAAGCCGTCGGTCCGGCATAATGTGCGAATATACCGGTGATGTTAAAGATCTGCTGTGTTATTCTCCAATCCGTCTTGATGACCAACAGATTAATGAAATTACTAAGGCTCTACTTCATGAGAGCTTAGAGACTTGTAGCAAGGTGGGGCTGAACCCGTACTGCACCCTCAACAAGCCGCTGGCTGTAAGTATTTTCCGAGCAGCTTTCAATTAAATCATTGTTTATCAATCTGCCTTCTCATTTTTACTTGAATTTCTACAGGCTGACTCCCCCTTCTGGAGCAAAAATCTTCAGGATAAACTGGCCAAGAAGACCAGGACCAAGAATAAGGCTATCAAAAAGCCTTCCAAAAAGAAGACAGATGCAATTGACCCGTTTACTCTTGATGATGAGTCGGAGGTAGAACTTGATTCCCTTGGCTCTTTCTTTGTTCAACTTATTGACAATGTCGGCGTTTTGGGAACGGGGGTCCCCAGACTTGCCTGCCTGCAGCCCACTGCGTGGCTCTGCGAGCGGGCCCGTACGGTCCATCGTCACCAACAAG
Organism: Triticum aestivum; assembly: GCF_018294505.1. NCBI lineage: Eukaryota > Viridiplantae > Streptophyta > Magnoliopsida > Poales > Poaceae > Triticum > Triticum aestivum. Next base: position 142,501,651 of record NC_057808.1, on the reverse strand, counting down.
TATTCAAGACCCTCGCAAGGGGCCAAGCCTCGCGAGGCGGATGATCCAAGACCTCCTCAGGAGCGGCCTCACCAGGCTAGCTCGCGAGGGGCGGAGAGATCAAGGCAAGGCAAACCTCGCGTGGTTCCAGTGACGTGAGCCGTGTCGATCGAGACCAGTCGGGCGCCGGCGCGCACAGTGTCCTTGTTTCCTCTTTGGTGCTAAGGAGCCAAGCGCGGGCGAGGAGTACCGAGGCGTCAAGCAAAGGTTTCCATATCTGTGCAACAAGACCAAGACCAGTAGGACGGCAGGACAATGTTCACCATGGAGCCCAAGGCGGCATCACCACCAGAGCCTTTTGCAGGCGAAGACTGCTTTTGTCAGCATAGCTTGTACTAGTTGTCCCCTTTCAAATTGGCCGGTGTTGGCTACATTCCCGCTCAATATTTGGGGAGAGGACCAGGGCCTCTATAAATAGGACTAGCCACCATAGCAGGAGGCATCTCATCTTGAGTTTTCCTCACCCACACAAGTTCACCAAGCACAAGAACACCTCGCCTCAGGAGGCTGATCTTCCCCTTGTACTGTTCATCCTCAGCCGGAGAGGCAATCCACCACCACACACTGGAGTAGGGTATTACACCACGACGGTGGCCCGAACCAGTATAAATCTTGTGTCTCTTGTGTTGCGAGTTCACCGAGCTAGCCTTAGAGATCGTAGCGTGGTTAAGGGTGTGGTTCGGTAGGAGGAGATCTTCGTGCGCACCCTAGTGTTCGAACCTTGAGGGTTTTGCCGGAACCCAAGATTCGAAATTTGGCATGCCAGGTAGGGGTGCGCCGAAGCTTTCCTTCCGTCGCTCTGCGTCCCGTTGCTTTCCTCATCTCCATGGCGGACGCTCGCCGAGCACGCGCTTAGCGCTGGGCTGCCCTCGCCGTCCGCGTTGTTCAGACGGCTCCCGTCGGTGGGCTACCCCATCGTTCTCCGTCGCCTGCCGCCAACGCCGCCACCGGCCCGGCGGGGAACGAGCAGCAAGCATCCTCGCTACACCCCTCGGTGCGGCGGGACGGCCGCACCGCCACTCCATCCTGACCCCGGCCGGTTCGTCATCCCACGCTCGTCACGCTCCCGTGGACGCGCAGGCCGCGCTGTGCATGGCACGCGAGCTCCTGCGCTACCGCCCCGTCGACGACCTCTACGAGGACTGGCTCGACCGCATCGCCGAGCTTGTCAGCGTCGCAGGGGGCTCCCCTGCGCCATCCCTCTTGCTGCTTCGCCCTCCGCCAGCCGCGGGCGTCGTAGCCCATGGAGCCCCTCCACCACCTCTGCCCCAAGAAGGAGTCTTGGCGCCAAGGCGCGCGGCCCCATGGCACGACCCACCGTGTCAGGCGCCTGTGCAAGAAGAAAGAAGCTGCCAAGAAGTCCCTCGGCCACGAGAGAACGCCCCCGCGCTCCCTGCGCTACCAAGGCAAGACCGCGTGCCGCCTGCGGTGGCGGTGCGCGGACCCCACCAAGGACAGGTTCTCCACCAGCACAGAGTCCCGGTGACCACGGCAGGCTGCCGCGCCTTCACCCCCGAGCTGCGTAGCATCGCCTAGCCAGGCAAGTTCAAGCCGGATCTGCCTCCTCGCTACGATGGCACCCCCGACCCCGTAGAGTTCCTGCAGCTCTACGAGCTGAGCATCAAGGCGGCCAACGGCGACGAGAAAGTGATGGCGAACTGGTTCCCCATGGCTCTCAAGGATGGCGCCCGCTTGTGGCTCCTGAACCTGCCTCCTGGCTCCATCTCCTCCTGGGACGAGATGTGTGACCGCTTCGTCGCCAACTTCCAGGGCACTCGCGGCCGCCCTCCATCCGCGGGAAACCTGTGCCGCGTCAAGAAGCAACTCGGAGCGACCCTGCAGAAGTATATCCAACGCTTCAACAACGTTCGCCTCAAGATCCCCAAGGTGACGGACGAGGCCATCATCTCCGCGTTCTCTGATGGCGTCCGCGACGTCAGGATGAAGGAGGAGCTCGCCATCCACGAGGAGTTGTGCACGTCTCTGGAGCTGTTCAACCTGGCGACCAAGTGCGCGAGAGCTGAGGAAGGGCGCCTCTCCCTACTCGAGCTCCCAGCTGCGGACCCGGAGGAGAAAAAAGCCAAGGCCAAGGATGTGAAGCACAAGGGAGCAGCTGTGCTCGCGGCAGAGCCGGACACCAAGCGCACCAGAGACCAGCCTGAGTCATCCAAGAGCAGCCGAGCATTTTGCGCCTTCCACAACCTGCATAGCCACAACACCAACGACTGTCAAAAGCTCAGGGCCATTCGAGAAGGATGCTTCGGTCGACGCCCCGAGTGCAATGACCGGGGCTACGGCTGAGGAGGAGGACGTGGTGGCGGACGCTGGGATGACCTTGGCCCGCGCCAGGAGTGGCGCGACCGTCCTCGCGAGGACCGCTGGCAGGATCCGCACCGCGAGTGCGCCTTGAGGAATTAGCCTCGTGAGGATCGCCCCCAGGGCAACGCTGGTCTTCCTCCACTACCGCCACCACCAAGAAGGAATGATGACCACCATCAAGACGAGGGGGCTGGGGGCTTCCAGGAGCCGCGTGCTATCGCCTGCATCTTGGGCGGAGCTTAAGCCCCAGCCTCACAGCGTATCTTCAAGCAGTTTGCTCGTGAAGTGAATGCAGTCCTCCCCAAGCTCAAGGCCACACGCCCGCTCAGATGGTCCAAGGGTGCCATCACATTCAGCTCGGCAGATCAGCTCAAGTGCGCGGCTACCTCTGGCGCCCTCCCGATGCTTTGTTCACCAGTCATCAGCAACGTGCAAGTCACCAAGACCCTTATCGACCGCGGCGCAGGGCTCAACGTCCTGTCCGTCGACACGTCCGACAACCTCCAAGTGCCGTATGATAAGCTTTAGCCTACCAAGCCTTTCTCAGGAGTGACCGACGGCTCCACCACCCTGATCGGGCAGGTTCGCCTCCTAGTCACCTTCGGGGAGCGCGAAAACTACCGCACCGAGCTCATCGACTTCGACGTCGCCCACATCCGTCTGCCATACAAAGCAATCCTCGGGTACCCAGCCCTGGCCAAGTTCATGGCGGTGATCCATCACGGCTACAATGTCATCAAGATGCCAGGAAGAGGCGGAATCATCACAGTCTCGTGCGAAGAAAGAGATGCGGTGTGCTCCCTCGAGTGTGCCTTCCAAGCTGCAGCAATCGACTACCCCGACAGCAAGGGTGAGTGCCCTCCTGAGGCCACCCCCAAGAAGAAGAAGCTGCTGCTCCATGCAGGGCCTCAGGCAAGCGGCGCCACGACTAGATCGGCGCCCGCACCTGGGGTGCCTCCCTCCATCGCATAGGAAGGCACGCCCGGCGCCCTTCTCGAGCAGGGCTCGGGCGCTCTCTTCTGGAGGGCCTCAGACCTTGCCAACATCACGAGGGAGGCGCTCGGGCACTATCTGGAGGCGTGCTTTGTGGCACGTTTCCCTCAGGAGGACGCAAGGCGAGGAGCACCCAACGCTTAGGAGTTCATTACCAAGACCACTCAGGAGCTGCAGGATGCGAGGGCCATGCGCGGCAATCGCCGCTCACCTGGCGCAGCCTCCCATCCAGGCGAGGATGCCGGGCTGCGCATCTGCATCGACGTCGCGGGGCTCAATAGGGCCGCGTCTCAGGAGCCCTTCTGGCCTTTGCGCGTGGGACGCTGTGAGGGCCCACCTCACAGCTATGTTCGCATGCCTTTTGGCCTGCCGAGCGTGGCATTCGCCTATCAGCGCAACCTGCGGCGTGTCATGGCGACTCGGGAGGCCAGGCACCACGCCGTCTTGACAGAGATGGAGACGGTCCTCAAGGAACCGCCTGGACCCTCATAGCCTCCCGAGGCTCAGGGCCCTAGTGGCTCGTGAGGAGGAACCCCTTCGCTGCATACCTTCAGCAGCCCCAACATCCCTTCATCAAGAGAACCAGGTAACATTTTCGATGTTTATTTAGCTGGGAGCGCCCTCAGGGCTGCATCATTCCCAGGCCGCGTGGGTCCGTCCCTGTGGCATGTACCCCTTTTTATGTCTTTAGCCTACCTTGTTGGGGGCGCCCTCAGGCTGCATCATCCCCAAACCGCTCGGGCCTGACCCAGTGGCATGTACCTCCCCTGCGTTTACTTGAGCCAGTTTGCTTTCCATGCTTAATCTATCTATGACTATCACCTGCTTGATTGTCAGCTACACTGGGAGCCGCATGCCTATCGTCTTTCTTCAGGACCCTTCGCGTGAGAAAGGTTGGGCACGGCGTCTGTGCTCGGGCCCGTCCCTGCAGCGTCGATAAACCCGACGGCTGAGCTCTATCTGGCGGGCCGGTCCCGTTCACGTCACGTCCTGGGGCCGTTGGTGCTTGGCCTTCTCACGTGATAACCTTAGGAGATTCATTCGGCGCAGGTCGTCTAACCACCTCGCAGGACCTCCGCAGCAAACAAAAACCAAGACCAGGCGCAACCCGCCTTGAGGTAGGGCCTCGTGAGCCCCGCGCTGGCTCACGAGTGCCCAGACACACCTCGTCTAGCCCTGTCGTGCAAGCCACGTGTCAGGGCGGGGCTGTACAGGCCCCGGGGGCTCTCCGCAGTAGGTAGTCCCCTACCACGTACAAGTGGAAGCACCATGCTCCGCGTTGGCCGTCGACACTACCGAGGAGCGGCTATGCCCCTGCAAGTGCGGAAGCGCCATGCTCCGCGTAGGTGATAAACAACTGAGGGCGGCCCCACGGCCGTATCAACTTCAGGGAGCCCTTGAGCTCAGTGTCCGGCCTCACCCCAATCGTGCATTATGAATTGCCAACTACTGATGCTCTAGAGGCTAAACTAGTGGTAGAAAGAGATTCTGCTTCTGCACTTAGAGATGAAGTTGACATGTTGAGGAAGCAAACAGCACAATCAATAGCAGTACTCAAGACAACCATTAAATATTTGGTGGATTTCAAAATGAAGCAAGATGAGACTGACCACATTGTTAAGGTCCTGAAGGAAAAAAAGGAAATTAAATTCCCACTTGGTAAATCATAGGTGAAATGTTCTTTCCATCGTTGAATAACCTTTGTGTTGTTTTTTCATGTAATCAATCAAACCATTTGTTTTAGAGATCATGTAATAATTGTTTTTAGTTTTTTGGTTTGTAATTTTATTTCAGCACAAGTCTGTATTAATTGATAAGACTTTGAGACATTTCATTTTGATTGCTGTGCCAGACCTACAAATATGCCAATCGGGCTGAATGTGCATTCAGCAATAATAGTAGTATAGATGGACCATAAGTGGCACGCATCGGAAAGGGCCAAGATGCTGTAGTAGCTTGGCTAAAAAAAGGATGCTGTTGTAGCAAAGAAAAGTACAGCGGCCTGGCTTATGTATGTTAGTTGATATTATTGATCCATATACTCTATAAGTGTTTATATGCCTGTTAGTTCTGTACATTCTTGGTTGATTCACTCGGTATTTGAATCTTGATACATAGCTTGTGTACATATGTAAATGGGAGTACACATTATGCTGCGTGTGACATTGGGTTGGACATGAAGTGTTCCAAATATTTGAATTCACCTTAAACTGGATTCTAGCTTCTGAATTTGAGTATCGGCATTTGTAAACCATTTTCATATATGACAGTGGAATACATCTTTGTCGTCCTTTTGAAGATATATAAAAACACATAGAATAATTTATAAAGATTCGTATAGGAATACAAAATGGATTCGAATTTAGTTGCCAGGGTAAACGTGGATGCTTATTGTCCCAAAATTCAAAAGAAGCAACAAAATGTCCACTCCCACGTCGGCTGCCCGAAGCCAAGTGTTTGGGAGATGGAAATTACTGTCTACCCATTACACGGACAATCCATCGGCCCGATTTCCACTTCTCTAAATAGGCGTAGGATAGTAACTTCAATAAGACGTGACACGACCGCCTCGGAGCCCATTCCGACACGGTGGGCGCCAAACATGGGCGGCAAAACACATTTGATTCAAGCCCGTCCGAAAGACCTCTGTTTCTCCCTCCATTTCCCCATTCATACACGATGGGCGGCAAAACAAACTCGACTCGGCCGAAATCGATGTAGGCAAATATTTTCCATACGGGCAGGTTTGTAACTTCACTCAGACGTGACACAACCGCCCTACCTGTCAGCCCCGTTCATACACCGTGGGCACCAACCATGGTTGCCAACCACACTCTCCTCGCCCGAAATCGCTCTGGGCAATTATTGGCGAGATGCGAGATTACCGTCGTATCCCCAACCGACGAGACGCCCAAATTTTAAACGGGGGCTAAGTTCGTAACTTTCCCATATTTCAGACAGGCGCGTCCCAAAAACATGGTTCCCCGTACCTCTTCCTCCATTTTCCCATTCATACACCGCCCGCGCTAGAACACCATCCCCACACCAGCCTCCGTCCGCCACCCCATCCATCGCCGCCGTCCTCCACCACATCCATCGCCGCCCTCCTCCTCCACATCCATCGCCATCGTCCTCCACCATGCTGGAGCACCTACCGAGACCGCGTCGTCCACTGCTAGAGATGGACGTTTCTCATCCACGGCGACGGACCCAGAGCCTTGCATCACGTCCTCTCGCTTCATCGGCGCCGTCGTCCTCTTTGCTAGGGCCGCTCACACGACCTTCTATTCCACCGCAACGGGACTTATCCCCCGATGCACCCGTCTACCGTCGCAGATCTGCTTCAACGCCACTGACAGCCATCGCACCCCCGATGCCTACACGGCGCAGCAAGAGAGGTGGTACTTCATATCTCCTCAACTTTTTGATCTCAACCAGAAAATAGATCTTAACTTGGTTACTCTACTTTCTTTTCAGCTCTTAGAATTTAGTTCTTAGTTCGAAGAAAACAATGGCTGCTAAATATCATTTCTCCGGTTTCCCCCTTTTATGATCACTATACGATCAGACTACGTGCTTCGTGTCATAATAGCACTGCTCGACCCATCAAGCTAAACAAGCTTAGTTGTTCAAATACGAATCTGATATTATTAAAACAGATTCGTTTAATTGGTCAGCTAAATGTTCCTAAATTAGTTTCGAAAATGCATGTTCGCCGCTCGGGTGTGTATCTCTACAGGGTGCCCATGGTGGGCCGGCCCACCCTGGGATTTTGGGTCGTCCTAGGCCCCGATTCCCCTCTGTTCTGCTACGCGCTTCCGATCTCTACTCGCCCCAGTCGCCTGCCTCGCCGGCAACTTGCCGTCCCCGGACGGCATGACTCTAGGAGGAGACGTCGGACTAACAGGAGGTCAGGAGCCGCTCGTCCAACAGCGTCACCGCTGCCCGGGCGCGCCGCCGTGCCTACCTTCCCAGTCCGTTCAGGGCTCAAGCGTGCAGCACCCACTAAGCCAACCCGATTTATCCTGAGATAAGTCCTCAACACTCAGCAGCCACTCCTCATCACCCATTTTCTAATTGATTCATTACTCATTAGGCAGGACTGTCATTAGGGTTTGTTGTGTGCTCAGTGCTACCTACACTTAATGGTTCATATGCATTTCGGTAATCTTTAGTACCTGTAAAGTTCACAGGGTTTTCAAAATTCCAGCCCTAGGAACAAACACTAGTCATTTTGGATTGTTGGTCGTAGTGACATTGACCCAGATTACTACTGCAAACCAGGTTTGTTGAATATTTTACTTGTCTTTCTTACTCATTCGATATAATATCCAATTATTCACGTCGATTAGTTGCAAACAATAAGTGCTAGACAAACTTCTTGATTCAGATTTTGGACGGTCTCTTACTACAGTTACAATTCTGCATACTTGTCCTAGTGAGCTCACAAGTAAATGATTGATTCACTACATCTATGCTTGCCTTGTCATATTTGTTGTCAATATTCTTTTAGGGTGGACCACCCTGTTTCTAAATACTGCAATCGTAAACTGGATTGTGAAGATGAGCAAGGGTTGGTTGCGCTTTTCAAGCACTCGTCGATGAAGTATCGTTCCTACTTGAGGCAAGCGCACTTCGATGGCAAGCCTCTAAACGAAATTTCTGTAAAGTCTCCGGTGCTACATTTATCCAACGGTGACTAGAATAATCTTGTTACACATTGGTCTCGGCTGCAGCGTAAGGTACTATCTATGATATCACATCACAATTTGAACTACATTTCTCCATTTGCCTTAACGTCTCACTTGTACGCAAACTTTTAGCAGGAGAACATTCGTTCTCAAGGGACCATAGAATCTCGCAACTATACTGCACACTGCATTGCTCTTGTGAGTACCTCTTGCCCTGTATGACCATACTTACTTTCATAGATGTTTGATTATGTAGCATCATTGCACATGTTAGCCTCATTATCGTCCATTTGGTGGACATTATAAGATCCGTATGGACTCTTACATAAATTTAGAATCAACCCAATGATTTTGAAGAGGCTTAGCTCTGCAGTCCTCTTGTAAGGACTAAATGTCGTCTATGACTGTACTTACAATAACAGCTACTCCCTCCATCCCATAATATAAGAACGTTTTGTATAGTACACCAGTGTTAAAAACACCCTTGTATTATGGGAAGAGGGATTGGTTCATTGTGTAGCATTCTGCATCTTATCTCCCTCGCCCACCATTTACTAAAAAAGATCAGATCTATATTTAATCTTACCAAAAAGTAGAATACACAGACAATGCTAGTGCAGAAGTGTAGTCCATTGCTCTTGTCAGTACATTTTGTCCTGTAATGCTTGTACTTCCAGGGATTGGTAGTTGATTATGTAGCATCAATCTGCATCTTATCTTCATTATCCTCTATCCCTTCAAGTATTATCATATCTATAATTACTCTCTACAAAATGTAGAGTACAGGCAATGCTTATGAAGAAGATTCTGTGCTGAAATTCTTGAGTTATCCTTCCCTTGACATGGAGAAGGGAATTATAAAGCCGGTGTTAACTGTTAATGTAACTCAGTCCTTCTAAAGCCTTTATCCTCAACTGCTGTTTAATTTGCTCATACTCCCTATCGTTTACTGCTGTTTAGTTTGCTGTTTCCACCAAAATGCACGTTCGCAAGAATCGTAAGTTCTAAGTTTTACTTGTAAAACCAAATTCCTTATTCATACCATGCACATTACTCAATACTCCCTATATGTATGCTTGTTTTTGTGGATCTATAATCCAGTGTGTGGTGAAGCAGCCCACGTTTGCACCTTGTCATCACCTGTTTTATCTTACTGATGTGGCTGATGATACGAACAACATGCCATGCACATTAACCAAAATGGATACAATGATTTTCTTTGCCCTTCATCTATGCTTGTTATGTTGACATGGTAATCCAGTAGTGTGGTGAAGCTCCCCGCATTGTGAACAATGCCAAATTATGCTATTGATATTTTGAACTTACTCTTTTTTTCTAATTTGAAATTGGATGGAATTGACAGCACAGTTATCATCTTTGTTTATACACGTGCAAAACCTGTCATCTCTCTGCTTTGTTTCAGGGTGACATGCCTGATGGCATGCACAATTCTGCTAAAGGCTGTGCGACAAACCCAACATATATTGCAGCAAAGAAGGCAAAACATCTTGAAGATAGCGAGACAACCCCAAAGTCTTGTCTTGATGCAGTGTTCAAGTTACATGAGACTAGCAGTCAGACAAGCTCACAGAGTTCATTGTCTGAATCAGTTCAACTTCTTCAGTCCCAAGTTCTAGCTGAAAGGCATTCTACAACTCAACTTTGACTTGAAGTCCTATCTCTAAGAAAGATTGCAGAGAACACCAATGAGAACCACATCGCTAAACAGCTACACCTGGAAGCTATGACCGACATGCTAGGCCAGTCTCACAGCCTTGCTCAGCAGCTTGCGCAGCAGTTCCCGCGTAAGGCTAACCTTTCTTGAACTGTCCTGGAAGTGCTCTCGGTTCAGTATTATTTTGTTACGCTGCAATGGTGCCCAGTTTCTGTAATCTGCTTCTTCGTTGCGCTTTATGATCACTGGCGGCGAACTTCGATGCCTAGTGGATGTAATATACCATAAATCCTTTATTGTATAGTGTAGGTTTATTCTTAGTTACTATGCCGTAATTTCTTTATTGTATAGAGTAGGTTTGTTCTTAATTCCTACTAGTTACTGCCATCATTCACTATCTGAAAAAAAATCAGATGTAGTCGACCGGGCTGAAACATTCGCCTCTAACGGGCCTGGTGTTTAGCGGGCCACAATTGGGCCGGCCTGCATCATTCTTGGGCCCGAATGATTGGGGCCTTCACACTTTGCGCGAGGCCCACAACTTACACCGGCCTATATTTTAGTTGGGCCTTTTGTGGACCCAGCGCTTAGTTTGGCCCAGGTAGCGTTGGGCCATTAACAGGCTGAATATTGTACTAACCATGGGGCTTTAGAAGGCCGAAATGCATATTGGGCCTCAATTTTCACTAGTAGTCGACGGGCCTTCAGCAAGCTGAAATGTAAACCGGGCCTTTTTGGGCCTAGTTATATCACGGGCAGTTACCAGGCCGAAACATATCTCGGGCCTTAGTTGGCCCACTGATATCATGGGCCTTTAAGGGGCCGAAAGCTTAGTACAGACATCAACAGGCCGAATTATGCGACGGGCCTTTAACAGGCCCAAAGTCACGTTGGGATTAACTGTTGCCACCTTTATCACGGGCCGTTAGTGGGCCCGTTGTCCCGTCGGACCATATATGGCCCATGGGCAGCACGGGCCATTCCCAGGCCGAAAGTCACACTGGGCTAAAATGGGCCCATGTCTACATCGGGCCTCTAACAGGCCCAAAGTCACTAGGCTATAATTGGGCCCAAATATTCGGCGAACAATTAACGGGCCAGATCTGGCTTCGGGCCGTAAATGGGCCCAAATATTAGGCGAATAATTAACGGGCCACATATGGCTTCGGGCCGTAAATGGGCCTTTATTAAGCAGGCCGTTATTGGGCTAGCCCACTAGTACCTGAGTAAGTACTACGGGCCTTTGACTGGGCCGGCCTTTTTAACCTATATGGGCCTCTGTTGGGCCGTGCCACGTGTCGACGTATCATAGGCGCTTTGGGTCCAATGAGTGGATGACATCTGTCCCAACGGTGAGCCGACACGTGTTTCCTCCAGCCAATGATGATTTTACACGTGGAAAATCCCCATTGGTCGGGGCTGTTAACGGGTTATCGGATCCAAAACCAGACCCGATAGCTTAACGGCGTTCCGTTATGGTGGATGCCACGTGTCGATCACCCTTGACGAAAGCACTTCTGTGACACGTGATTTATCGTCATGGAAGTGGACACTTCCGTGATGATAATTTTGGTAATGTCATGGAACACTACTACGACATCACATGTATGACTATCTTGATTCTGTCATAAATTTGTCATGGATGTACATGCATGACAGAAAACGTGACCTACTGTGACAAACATGTATCATCACGGAAGTGTACTTTTTTTGTAGTGTTGCTTGCATGTCAAGGGGGACTCCAGAGCATCGCGACTTAGGAGCCTAACTGGTCACGTAGCCCCTCACTCCTTGGTCTCGTCCTAGTCTCTGGACGACCCAACGCTGGCTGAGGTATGCGTGCGGCCGGGCCTTGTCGACATAGAACACTAAACCTATCCTCGCGCCTCCTCCCTATCAGTTGTTTGCGCGTCAAGGGGGACTCCTGAGCATCGCGACTCAGGAGCCTAACTGGTCACGTAGCCCCTCACCCCTTGATCCCGTCCTGGTCTCCGGACCATCCAATGGCGGTCGAGGTATGCGCGGGGCCGGGCCCTGCCGACGTAGAATGTAAAGCAAATAGGGAGAAAATCACAAAATCTCAAGCAAATATTCCAAGACATATTGTTCTCACAATATCAAACGCAAGTTTAACGCCTCCATGAGGCATGATGCATGTTGCAGGAATAAAACAGGAAAGGAGCCGCAGGTCATCCCTGAACACCACCGACACCCACGAGAGGCGCTCCTCCCTTGATGATGTCGCCTTCGTCTTGGCCACCGGCCGGAGCTGCAGGAGTGGCGGCACCTCCGGTCGAAGGCGCGGAAGCGAAGCCGCAGAACTTCTTCAGCAGGGCCTCCACCTGACCTTTCACAGCTGCGGCGGCGACTGTGCAGTGTTCGTCAGCCACAGGCTCCAGCAGCTCGTCAAGACGAGCGCTGGGGTCGTGAAGGTGCAGATGGCTGAAGACACGTGTCAGTGCAGCTAAAGAAAGGACACGAGCCTTTGCCTCTGCCATGGGATCGATGCCGTCCACGACTTCCTCGAGCGCCTCCACCAAGTAGGGGAGCAGCTGGGCGGGGTCGTCCTCGTCAGTGGTTATCGGCCTCTCCAAGCCCTTCTCATAGAGCGTCTTCAGCGCCACGCGAGACTTCTCCTCAAGGAGCGTGAAGGTCGCGTGGTCCTCAGCCAGAACCTTCGCCTTCGCATCAAGTTCGGCTTGCTCCACCTTCACCTTCCGTTCCAGCTCATCTAGTCGGCCGCGCTCAACGGCATGCGCCTTCACCGATTGCTCCAGCTCGGCGTCCCGACCCTTGACGACGTCCTCCCGGGCTTTCATCTTCTCCTCCTCCGCCAGACGGCCACGGGCTTCCTCTACGCGTTCGTTGCGCAGGGCCTTCAGCTCATCCTCCAGCGCCTGGCAGCGGCTCTTGGCGGTCTCGACATCCTTCAGCGCCGCCTCGCGAGTGGCCGCTGCCTGGGCAGCGGCCTTCTTCTCCTTCTCAGAGGTCGCCACGGCCTGTCTCAGTGCCGCCCAAACGGACACGTCGGAACGGAGCCAGCCAGAAACCAGCTCCAAACGCCCGGCCACCAGGAGGGGGGTCGGCGCCTTGAAGATCTTCGTGCATCCGAGTCATCTCTAGAAGGGCGCGCTCCAAAACGTCAGGGGAGGCATAAGGACTTGGGATCAGCGATGCGGCAGGGGGCGGAGGAGAAGGTATTGTGACCACTGCCTGGAGGACTCGGGGCTCCTGAGCCCTGGGGGCTTCAGCAGCCGGGCCGGACGCCGGTGCCTCCGGAGCTCGTGAGGTCATGGGGGCTGACTCCTCCCGAGGGTTCTCCCCGATACCTCGCGAGGACGACCAGGCCGGAGAGACATGAGCACGAATGCTGCCCTTCTCCACGGAGGGAGACTCCGACAGAGCAGGTGGGTTGGTCTCGGGTGGCACCACCGCCCCCTCCTTCCTCTTCTTCGTCACAGCCGTCGGCCTAATCGCGCAGCAGAGAAGCGTCAAGAATCAGCAGCGTTATCAAGAACAAGAAGGGGCACGAATACTTACTGGTCCACCGCGGTGTAGTCCACCTTCCTCTTGCTGAGCTTGAAGCCCAAGAGCCTCCCAGACCGGAGTGCAGGCGCTCAAGCCCCAGGAGCAGAAGAACGGGCAGCCGGAGGGCCGGAAGCAGCACCAGGCGGCGCCAGAACAAAAGTAGCATCCCGGGAGATCAGCGCCGATCGGCCCCACGTCGGGATTGCTGGCGCCTCTCCCTTCTCCTGGCGGGCGTTAGACTCGTCATCGTCAGGAAGGGTGCGGAGGATGTCAGCTTGGCTCAAGGGGGAGGTATCCCCCGTCCCTTCAGGGGTCACCTCCGAGTCTTCCTCCTCCCCCTCTTCCTCCCCGCGGGACTCATTAGAAGACACCTCCACCGGCTTCGGCGCCGCAGGGGCCCCGGTAGGCGCCGGCGGCACCATCCCGCGCCCGTCAAAAGTCGTCCTGGAGGCCACGACCGATGCCCCGTCCTCACGGCAAAACAAGGCGGTGAAGATGCTCAGCGGGTACTCCTGGTCGTACCCAACCAGGAGGCGGAGAACCGCGGCCAGCTCACCGTCGGACAAGGCCTTCGGGCTCAGGCGAACCTTGTCCTCTTCGTCCCCAAGCTCCCACAAGGGGCGCGTACGGGCCTGAAGCGGGGCTACGCGCAGCATCAGGAATTCCCTCAGGAGCATGGCTCCTGTCACCTTCGCTGCCTTCGCGTTGCCCGGCTTCAGGTCGGTCTTCATCTACTCTAGCACCAACGTCGCCCGCTCGTCAGTGAGCTTCGCGCAAGACCACCCCTTGTCAGACTGGGGCATCTCCGTCGGCGGCATCAAGCGTGGGTAGACGATTTAGCGTCCATCTTGGCCCACTTGCTCCGGAAGCCATCGGCTTTCTTCGCCGTCTTCGAGATCGAGTTGGCCTTGCCGGCCGCGATGAAGTTGGCACACCTGGAGGTGTGACCCTCGTTGATGCGGAGGAAGAAGAAGTGGCACAGAAGAGCCACGGATGGCATCACGCCGAGGTACGCCTCGCAGTAGTAGGTGAAGATCGACAAGACAAGGATGGAGTTGGGATCAAGATGCAGCGCCTGCAGCCCATAGTGCCCGAGGACCTCATAGAAGAAGTCAGAGAAGGGGGGAACCAACCCTACAATGATGCTGCTCGAGAAGAAGGGGAAGAAGGTACTCCCCTCGGGCTCCGGCACGTCGGAGGCAACCCGGAGCTCCGTCTTCCTCCTCTTGTTGCTTTCCCCCGCCATCAGCAAGCGCGTGGCGGCAAGGTTCTTCTCCGAGACGTTGGGCGCGTCGAGAGCTGGCTTGTACCAAGCCGGCGATGAGGCAGACTTGACCTTGCGAGACGCCATTGATCGCTGATGCGATAGAGGATGGAAGCAGATCTGGAGATTTCGGAAGCAGGGCGCAAGAAGCAGATCTGGAGATTTCGGAAGCAGGGTGCAAGAAAGGGGATCTGAGCAAGGCTAAAGGAAGCAGTGAAGGCAAGCGCTGTCTACGCCAGCCTTTTGACAATCGGGCAGTTGCCGAGGCAGCGTGAGGAAGCGGAGACGCCCACGTGCAATCAACCGCCATGCGGTGACCAAGGCCGTAAGCTATTGGGGCCCGCGGCGCTCCGCCCTTGATCTTTGGCTTCGCCTCGAAGCCAATCCCGAGCGCACCTTGGGCCCAGGGGCTACTGTCGGTGTTCTGGGAACGGGGGTCCCCAAACTTGCCTGCCTGCGGCCCACTGCGTGGCTCTGCGAGCGAGCCCGTATGGCCCATCTTCACCAACAAGCATTCAAGACCCTCGCGAGGGGCCAAGCCTCGCGAGGCGGACGACGCAAGACCTCCTCGGGACCGGCCTCACCAGGCTAGCTCACAGGGGCGGAGAGATCAAGGCAAGGCAAACCTCGCGAGGTTCCAGTGACGTGAGCCGTGACGATCGAGACCAGGCGGGCGCCAGCGCGCACAGTGTCCTTGTTACCTCTTTGGTGCTAAGGAGGCAAGCGCAGGCGACGAGTACCGAGGCGTCAAGCAAAGGTTTCCATATTGGTGCAATGAGACCAAGACCAGCAGGACGGTAGGACAGAGGTCACCATGGAGCCGAAGGCGGCGTCACCACCAGAGCCTTTTGCAGTCGAAGACTGCTTTTGTCAGGATTGCTTGTACTAGTTGTCCCCTTTCAAATTGGCCGTTGTTGGCTCCCTTCCCGCTCAATATTTGTGGAGAGGACCAGGGCCTCTATAAATAGGACTAGCCACCATAGTAGGAGGCATCTCATCTTGAGTATTCCTCACCCACGCAAGTTCACCAAGCACAAGAACACCTCGCCTCAGGAGGCTGTTCTTCCCCTTGTACTGTTCATCCTCAGCCCGAGAGGCAATCCACCACCATACACTGGAGTAGGGTATTACACCACGACGCCGGCCCGAACCAGTATAAATCTTGTGTCTCTTGTGTTGTGAGTTCGCCGATCTAGCCTTAGATATCGTAGCGTGGTTAAGGGCGTGGTTGGCTAGGGGGAGATCTTCGTGCGCACCCCAGTGTTCGAACCTTGAGGGTTTTGCCGGAACCTGAGATCCGACAGACAATGATTACTATCAAAATGATGCAGAAGGCAGCCATGCAGATGGTGAAGAGGTAAGTATCGTTTCCTCCGACTTAGAACCTCTGGCAAGACAGAAAGTTCGTCAAGCGAGCCGGAAAGTAAGGTTTTCTCACCCTTTAGGTTACTTGGATCCCAACTTTCTTTTTAAGAAACAACAACATGAAGTTCGCCGCATAACCTGGAATAGAGGCGGTGGGATTCTCTCCTCCGGCTTACCCAACATGTCGGCTCCTCGCAAGCGTCGTCCGGAGGTTTCATAGATTTCTGACTTAGCTTTTCCCAAGGCGGGTCTTACTCGACAACCTCTTAACCCTTCTGATTCAAACTATCAGGTAACTTCTCACTCTACATCTGGTGATTCTACTGGGACTCGGGTTCCTTTGTTCAAGACCGTTCCTGGGTGAGAACACTTAAGCCTGCTTGCTTTAAAACTTTACTCAATTGATATACTAATCTCATCATGTGTTTTTACTTTCAGTGCTATGGCCAAACCCAGCAAGAAGCCGAAAGTGAGTAAGCCGGCTGAAGACCCGAAAACTGCTGACCCAGAGAAACAGACAATACCTAAATCTTTGCATCAAACCTCCGAAGCAGCCATGGACGATCCACCGCCAGAGGAGCACCATGTCACCATGGACTCCATGAATGTTGACCCAAAGAATGCTAAGCCACCCAGTCCCGCTCAGCCAGCTCAAGAGACTGAAGACGTAATGGTCACTAGGACGACTTATACAGCACCAGGCAACCCCACCGTCTTATCCAAGCATAGTGCCAAGGAAGAAAATTTCAGCTGTTGATAAGGGCAAGTGGAAACTGGATCTGGAGAGCTATGCTCAATTCAATGCCCATGAGATTCATGCAGGTTATATGAACCGCCTTCACACCAGCTGAGACTTTGAAGCCAGCTTGGTTAACCTCATGAAGGAGCACTTTCAGGTAAGCACTAACAAAAACTTCTTATGTAAGTATATATCTGTCAGCCGCCAAGTCTATTGAATATGAAAAACTTTGAATATGCTGTAGACTTAAATATCCCGGTTGATCTTGTAGACATGTCAACAATTTATAACTGCTGAATCAAAACGAGTAGTCCCCAAGGGCCGCCTTAAACTAGAAAGTTAAGCTGGGACTTCAAATTGCAATACTCAATTTCGCACATGTAGCTCCCAAGGGCCGGCTTAAACTGGAAAGTTGAGCCAGGAGTTCAAATAGTTGTGCTTAATTTCACACATGTAGCTCTCAAGGCCCGGCTTGATCAGCATGGCTAAGGTGGGACTTATCACAATATTTATGAATAAACTCCAAATATGTAGCCCCCATGAATTGGCTATAGTCGTCGAAATCTAGCCGGGTCATCGTAAAGTTGTCTTCAAAAAGAGCAATGTACATTAGCCCCCAAGTGCCAAGTAAAATACTTGTATTATGCTTGGGACTTCAAAGAAGGTGATCATCATAATCATATATTGTTGCTGACTCACCTCATCTTGCAGGCTGAATTAAATATGAAAGAATCTCAAGTGGTTGATCAGCGTCAAAACATCTAGTCTCAACAATCAGAAACTTCAAAAGCCAAATCAGAGCTGAAACCGCCTTAGAAGAGATCAAAAGGTTGAATTTCAGCGCTGAGAGAACCGGCTGGGACACCGAAAAGGCAGCTCTACTGAAAAGAGCGGAAGATGCTGAAGCTGCCCTTAAGCCGGTGACTGACGAGTTGTCCGGCTTGAAGAATCAAATATATAGCATGACAACCGCCATCTTTGGTAATTAATATTGTACCTCAGTCTTTCATCATCAATGTTGAACAACCATCCAACCGGTTTATCAAGATCTTAGGTAATGCAGGCCCCAGGGTTTCCCACTTTGGCTCAGACATGTGCATGATGCTGAAAGCCGCCTACACTCTTGTGGAACAATTATACACTGGCGCGCAACAAGCTATAGCTATCGTCTCTTATACCAAACAGCCACCTACTCTTATCAGAGAAACCCTGGACAAGCTGTCAGTTGTACCCCAAAAGGGCAGAAGAAATAAAATGGTCAGCTGCCAGGGCTGGCACGATTACTGCCCTGAGCCGGGCCAAAGCATGGCAGGCAGAGCTTGACCTGGCGGAGTTGGCTACTGGCTGCCCAAGCTTAAAAGAAGATGGGTATCCCTTCACTGCAGAAGACTTCACCAAAATTGTCAGGGAGATGCGGCCGTTAGCAAGCAAACTGGCTGAGGAATCTAAGCTCTCCAAATATCAGGCGGCTTATACCGCTCAAAATGAAAAATTCAAAGCACCGGTTTATCCAGTCATGGACCTGATTCCTCCAACACGTAAGCACACTTTTGCCCCTGACATTGATCCCTCCACGCTCATAGATGATGAGGCTATATTCAAAGCTGTAACTGGCGTCAACTGGACATCACCTGATTTCCAGCCTGTGGAGGAAGAAGAAGAACCGATGCAGGATGACCCGGAAACTTCAAACCGTCAAGATCAAGGCAACTGAACCACAAGGTGTCTCTGATACTGTCTTCTGGTTCTTTGTGAAAAACAATGAATCATTTGGGCTTGTAAAGCCATGTAATAAGGTAGTAAAAACAATGATCTGCCATGCCATCGTGCATGTTTATGTGCATAACATTTTGAGCTGCCGATCTGATGCCGGAGATCTGCTGTTTATGCTCATAATTTTATCAATCATGCTGATCATGTTATCATAATCCCCGTACACAAGTAAATAGCATGTGCCCTGGTGGTTCACACCAGGGCAGGTCATGATGTCCCATATGAAATTTACTAGTGACTAAATAGTCCATAACCAGGGCGGGTTATCAAAGCTTGCATACTCATAACATGTAAATAACATACCTGTGAGATTTGTTCATACTGTCGGCTTACAACACTAGATGCAGCAAGGGTAACAACCCAAAAACTTAGAGCGCAGAACTCCAAGCCAGGCCGGGTTATCTAAACCTCAGATACGCTCAAATATGAGCCATAAGGATTAAGGCTACATGGCCTGAATTGTTTTAAACCATATGTTAACATGGTACAAGAATTTGAGCCCAAACATCATTCAATAAAAGAATAAACCAGAGAAACAAGGCTTTCATAGGCTGTCAAACCTTAAAATCAAGTGTTGTTCAAGGTCCGCACAACCACTGAGTTAATCCTTTATTCAAAAATGTAATCCGGGCCTCACATGACCAACCGCCGTTTTAACTTTGACAAGTTCAGGGTCTTTATAAGATTTATTGTCAAGAGTATGGCGGGTCATTCCAGGATTACCTTGGCGGAGTGGCAGACATACAAAGGCAAGATAACCCAGAGTTTGGTGAATACACCCGGCGTCCAAGCCGATCAAAAGGGTAAATATAGTTATGTTCATTGAACAGGAAGCCCCCAAGTGACCTTTAACAAGCCATCAAGGCAGGTTACCTATGTTTCAACTGTACATTGTAACAAGTTCTCTTTGGTAACCTTTTAACTTGGGAAGAAAGCCCCCAAGTCATTTGCAACAAGGCGTATAAGCCAGATCAAAGGGTAATCATAGCTATTCTCAGTGAGCAGGAAGCCCCCATGTTATTTGTAACAAGGCGTCCAAGCCGGATCAAGAGGGTAGTCATAACTATGCTCAATGAGGAGGAAGCCCCCAAATGATCTTATGAATTGAAAATAAAGAGTCAGATACTCAGAAATGAAACGACAGAGGCCCTGGATTATCACGGATGCCGACTTTATTATACTAATCAGAATATATACATTGGTATAAATATGTACAAGACAAGAGCCGGTGGCTCAGGTGTAATAAGGCCGAAGATGAGCAATGTTCCATGGCTGGCGAGTCCCCTCCTCCGACGTTCGTGAGTCCTTGTGATATCGAACATCAATGAGGTAGTACGACCCTTTGTTCAGATATTTGCTGACCACAAAAGTCCCTTTCCAAGGTGGGGATAACTTGTGCATATCTGTTTGATCCTGGATGAGCTGGAGCACCAAATCACCTTCTTGAAAGGTCAGGGTTCGAACCCGGCGGCTATGATAACAACGCAGATCTTGCTGGTAAATCGCCGAACGAGCCGCCGTAAGGTCACGCTCCTCATCTAGAAGGTCAACATCATCCTGACGTGCTTTCTCATTATCAGCTTCAACATAAGCTGCCAGACGGGGCGAGTCGTGACAGATGTCACTAGGAAGAACCGCCTCTGCTCCATAAACCATGAAAAAAGGCGTGTAACCCGTAGATATGTTGGGTGTAGTATTGATACTCCATAGTACTGAGGGCAACTCCTCAACCCAACAACCCGGCGTCCTCTGCAAAGCGACCATAAGCCGGGGTTTTATGCCTCTCAAGATTTCTTGATTGGCTCTTTCAGCTTGACCATTGGATTGGGGGTGAGCCACTGATGAGACATCAAGACGAATATGTTCTTGTTGACAGAAATCTTTCATAGCACCCTTGGACAGATTAGTGCCATTATCAGTTATGATGCTGTGAGGATAGCCAAAATAGAGAATCACCTTTTTGATGAATTGAACCGCCGTTGCCGCGTCACACTTGCTGACCGGCTCTGCCTCGACCCAATTCGTAAACTTGTCAACTAAGATGAGTCTTTTTGTCCTTGGATCTTTTAAAAGGCCCAACCATATCCAGCCAACAGACTGCAAACGGCCAAGTAATTGGAATCATCCTCAATTCTTGAGCCGGCACGTGAGCTCGTCTGGAAAATTTCTGACAGCCATCACATTTGCTAACCAGATCCTCTGCATCGGCATGAGCCGTCAGCCAATAGAACCCATGACTAAAAGCCTTATCCATGAGAGACTTAGAGGCAGCATGATGGCCACAATCTCCTTCATGAATCTCTCGTAAAATCTCACGGCCCTCTTCAGGAGAAATACAACGCTGAAACACCCCCGTAACACTGCATCTATGCAACTCACCATTGACAATAGTCATCGTCTTAGACTGCTGGGTTATCTACCTGGCCAAGGTTTCATCTTCAGGTAACTCACCCCAGGTCATATAAGCCAAATATGGAACTGTCCAATCAGGAATAACATGAAGAGCCGCCACCAACTGTGCCTCCGGGTCAGGGATAGCAAGATCCTCCTCCATAGGCAATTTAACTCAAGGGTTACACAAAATATCAAGGAAAACATTGGGTGGCACTGGCTTACGCTGAGAGCCCAGCCGGCTTAAAGCATCAGCCGCCTCATTTTTCCTACAATCAACATATTCCACTTGAGAACCCTTAAAATGACTAGGGATAGCATCAACCTCTCGGCGATAAGCCGCCATGAGTGGGTCCTTGGAATCCCAAGTTCCTGAAACTTGCTGAGCCACCAAATCTGAGTCGCCAAAGCACCTTACCCGTCTTAGATTCATCTCTTTAGCCATCCGAAGACCTTGGAGCAAAGCCTCATACTTAGCTGCATTGTTAGTACAAGGGAACATCAACCTTAAGACATAACAAAATTTATCACCTCGTGGGGAAGTCAAAATAAGTCCAGCCCCTGAGCCTTCGAATTGCCTAGACCCATCAAAATGAATAGTCTAATATGCATTATCAGGCTTTTCCTCAGGCATCTGTAGCTTTGTCCAATCATTGATAAAATCCACAAGTGCTTGAGACTTGATAGATGTCTGAGGCATATATTTCAAACCATGGGGTCCCAGATCAATGGCCCACTTGGCCACCTGGCCTGTGGCTTCTCAATTTTGAATAATATCCCCTAAAGAGCAGAACTGACCACAGTGATGGGATGACCAAGGAAATATTGCTTCAACTTACGACTAGCTATGAACACTCCATAAACCAGTTTCTGCCAATGTTGGTACCTTTTCTTAGATTCAATGAGCACCTCACTCACATAGTAAATCGGCCTCCGAACCGGATATTCCTTGCTTGATTCCTTTATTTCCACAACAACTGCTACACTGACGTTTCTGCTATTAGCAGCCACTTATAAAAGCAAGGGATCCTTATCAATGGGAGCTGCAAGGATTGGCGGCTCGACCAACTGCTTTTTCAGTGCTCAAAAGCCTGATTATCAGCATCACTCCATATAAAGAGATCTGTTTTCTTCATCATCTAGTATAAAGGGATAGCCTTCTCTCCCAGGCGGCTTATAAACCGGCTCAAAGCCGCACTACGACCCGCCAAACGCTAGAAATCATTGATACATGACATCTTAGCCAACGAAGTGATAGCCTTGATTTTCTCCGGGTTAGCTTCCATGCCTCTCTCAGAAACCAAAAATCCCAATAGCTTGCCGGCTGGCACATCGAAAACACACTTGTCCGGGTTAAGCATCATTTTGCAGACCCGGAGCTTGTCAAAGATTTCCTTCAAATCATCTAACAAGGTTCCCTTCTTCCTGGACTTCACAACGATATCATCTACATAAGCATGAACATTGCGTCAAATCTGGTTGTGAAGGCAATTCTAAACACAACACTGATAATTCGCCTGGGCACTCTTGAGCCCAAAGGGCATAGACACGTAGCAGAAGGCTCCAAAAGGAGTGATAAAGGTTGTCTTCTCTTGGACCTTAACTGCCATCTTGATCTGCTGATAACCAGAATAAGCATCTACAACACTCAAACGCTCACAACCCGCCGTAGCATCAATGATCTGATCAATATGAGGGAGAGCAAAAGGATCAGCCGGACAGGCCATGTTAAGGTCTATGTAATCCACACACATACGCCAAGTGCCATTCTTCTTAAGTAGCAGCACCGGGTTAGCCAACCACTCAGGATGAAAAACTTCAATAATAAACCCAGCCGCCAAGAGCTGGGCAACTTCTTCACCAATGGCCTTGCACCTCTCTTCATTAAAATGACGAAGGAATTGCTTGACCGGTTTAAATTTTGGATCGACATTGAGAGTGTGCTCAGCGAGTTCCCTCAATACAGCTGACATTTCTTAAGGCTTCCATGCAAACATGTCCCAGTTCTCACGGATGAACTCGATGAGTGCGCTTTCCTATTTCGGACCCATATTAGCACTGATACTGAACTATTTGGATGAGTTGCCAGAAACAAAATCAACCTGCATGGTGTCATCCGCCGATTTAAACTTCAAGGGTCATGCTCTGTCATTGGCTTCTTCAAGGGGGTCATATCCGTCGGGTCAACATTACCTTTGTAGAACTTCAACTCCTCTGTTGCACAAACAGACTCAGCGTAAGCAGCTTCGCCCTCTTCACACTCCAAAGCTATCTTCCTATTGCCATGTACTATGATGGTAGCCTTACTACCCGGCATTTCAAGCTGTAGATAAACATAACAAGGCTGTGCCATAAATTTAGCATAAGCCAGCCGTCCAAACAAGGCATGATAAGGGCTCTTGATCTTGACCACCTCAAAGGTCAATGTTTCAGCTCTGTAATCCTGCTGATCGCCAAAAGCCACTTCCAAAGCTATCTCACCCACTAGACATGCTGACTTACCGAGCACCACTCCATGAAAAACAGTAGAAGACGGCTTAAGATCTTTATCAGTTAAATTCATACGGCAAAAAGTATCATAGTATATTGATACTGCTGCCTCCATCCATAAGCACTTTTGTAAACTTGTATCCTCCAACATGAGGGGCAACCACCAAAGCCAATTGACCCGGATTGTCAACCCGGGGCAGGTGATCCTCATGGCTCCATACAATAGGCTGCTCAGACCATCGCAAGTATAGAGGGATTATCGGCTCAACCGCGTTCACTACCCGCTTATGAATCTTCTCGTCTTGTTTGCATAAGCTCGTGGTAACCACATGATATTGACCACTACTTAGCTGCTTTGGATTGCTCTCATAACCAGATTGCTGATGTTAATTCCCTTGACTAGATTGCTAATTAAAACCACCTTGATTGCCTTGGCCCTGAAAATCGGAGCTTGAGCCGCCGCCTCCGAAGCCAGGTCCGTGAGAGCCGGATCCTGACCCGTCATGCGGGCCATGATTGTTCTGGAAAAAGACAGAATTTCTATACTCACTCATGATGAAGCAATCTTTCCACAGATGACTCGCCGGCTTCTCTTGTGTACCGTGCTTTGGGCAAGGTTGATTCATAATCGCCTCAAGGTTGAACTTTCGCCCGCCAAACCGGGGCGTTGACGATTTCCCCTTACGACGCTGATTATTACTCTGCGTGTTGGTACTGGCCACAAAGTCTGAACCGCCGTCCATCTGCTTGGGCTTACCATTATTACCTTGACCCGCCGTATTATGTTGTTATCCCTTTGCATTGCCACTCTTCTTCCCCTTTCCAGCCTTCTCCTCATCAGACTCAGGGTCCTTAGTACTATCAGAGTCGGCGTATTTGACGAGAGCCGCCATGAGTTCTCCCATATCGTTGTAGTCGTGCTTAAGCTGCCCCAGCTTCTGCTTAAGGGGAAGGAACCGGCAATTCTTTTCCAACATCAGGATGGCTGAACCGGCGTTCATACTGTCCGATGAATGGATAATGGCCAAGATCCGGTGCACCCAATTGGTTGTTGATTCGCCCTCACCCTGGATACAAGAGTCTAAATCAAGAATCGACATAGGTTGCTTGCATGTCTCTTTGGAAGTCTGGATAAAACGCATTTTCAATTCAGCCCATGATCTGATGGAATTAGGGGGCAATCCTTTCAGCCAAGTGTGTGTCGGTCCATCCAGCATCATGGTGAAATATTTAGCACATGCAGCATCACTGACATCCAACATCTCCATGGTCATCTGCTCTCAATCTAGGCCTCCAGGGGCTGATCCGCCGTGTAATTGGGTACCTTGCAGTGGCCCTTAAAATCTTTGGGAAAGCGCTCATGACGTAAAGCCGGCACTAAGCACGGCACACCAAGGGTTCTAGAGGTTATTCCTACCTCCACAGACACCGATGGGTAAAACGGAGATTGTTGATGAGCCGCCAACTGAGCCGCCAGCTCAGCCTCCGGACGTGCCCTGCCCTGATCCACCAAAGCCTGAGCATTGTTATCAGCACGCGGCGGGTCATGCCTACGAGGCTGGTTATGGTGCCGCTCACTGCTTGAAACCGCTGGCGAGTCAATATGCCTGCTCTAACTTTGGCTTGGACGAGGGGTTGAATGAATCCGATCAAGACTGTACGAGTAAGTCGCCTGTTGAGCCACCGCTATCTGAAGAAGCTCTCCGGCCCTCCGTATCTCCATCACGGCTGGAGACTCGCCTTCAACAGGCAGAGCCGCCAATCGCGTAGTTGCAACAATCATATTGTCCAAAGGGTTAGAATAATGACCCAGCGGTGTCAGAACATGCTGAGGCGGGGTCAAATTCAAAAGAGGCGGGTCCGTCGCACGTGGCTGAACTGTCGCTCCGGTCACGGGCGCCTCGACAACCCGGTTTACCACGGGCGGGTCACTGGTTCCTGCCCCAGGCGTGTTGAAAAGGTTCCTGGCCTCAAACTCTATGGGTAGACGGGTCTAGTGCCTCCTCCTCATTACGGCGTTTGAAGCGTTCTGGTCCAAGGTAAGCCGGAACGACTCTGGCTGAATCTGTTGTGTTGCAGCGTCCAAAGCGGCTCATTCTGTTGCCATCCTAGCATTCTCAGCATTAAACTCCTCCTTGGCTTGAGCTATCTCATCTCGCAGTTTCGCAACATCCACCTTGTGTTGTGCCTGGTTTTCTAGTGTCACCTCTGCAGCCAATAAGGTCGCCAAAGCCTCCAAAAGCTCGGATAACACTTGAGCCGGCGGGCATGAAGAGCTGCTTGCCCCGGCCGTCGCCGCCGCTGTTGAACTGGAGGTCATAGCCGCAGCAGTCGTCGAATTGAGCACTGGTTGTGTGCCGTCCATGAAGATCACAACCCTATTGGATGGCTCATAGGTGTCTGGAATACTGTCGCCATCGGAACAGCCCCCTAGCCCACCATCTTGCAGTTGATACATAGAATTGGTCTCGCCGGTTGAGGACTCATCACCAGAATAGATGGCCGTCTCTCGACCGGACACAAATCCTTCCTCAAGATCCACTCCGTGAGTAAAACCCACAAAAGCGTGCTTCACGGCGGCTTGAACCTTGGCGGGTCGTGCACGCTGAGCCGTCTCGACGATGTCGGTGCAGGTGTCACGGCTTATGCTCCAACTCACCGATCTTCCCAGTGAAGACGTGGATTCCGCCGAAGGGGACACGGTACTCATACTCGATCGAGCCAACCTTGGGGCCCCAGCCAGCGTCGTCGATGTAGAGCTTGCCACGGTGACTTTTGGTCATCCGACCAACGACGGATCCCTTGATCCTTGTGAAGTTGCCCTTCAACAACTCGAAACCACCATGCGTTGGCCCCACAGTGGGCGCCAACTGTCGTGGATTTAACACGGTAGATGCCCTAGCAAAAGGACTTAGGTGTGAAGCCATCGCAGCTAGGTTAGCTTGAAGGGATTAAATGGGACAAAGGACATAGAGAGTTTACACAGGTTCGGCCCCTCTCAGCGAGGTAAAAGCCTACTCCTGCTTAGGGTTGTATTGCTTGGGTTTCGATTACCATGGAGCCAATACACTTGACCTGGTTCTCGATCAGTTGTCTCTTGAGTTAACCCGCCACTGGGTCACCCCTTTATGAACAGGTTGATGCCCGGCTTACAGAGTCCGGCCAGTTCACACAAACGTAATCGGCTCAGTTTCATCTAAGCTTGCCTTACAATACAAGTTTAACCATACGGCGGCTCATCCGTTTGGGCCTTAAGCTGCCTCTGGATCTTGGGCCTTCAACAAGCCATCTTAATGAACCACCATCCTCATGTCTTCTTGGGCCTCGTCGAGCTTCTTCATCTTTAAGCTGCCAACAGCGTGACCCGGCCCCTCCTGGGCGGGTCATACCCAATAGTCATATCCCCAACACTAATAATAATGATTTTATTAGTACTCCGATTGCTCCCGCCACTAGTGCGCAATCTTATGAAATTAATGCCGCTTTGCTAAATCTTGTTATGAAAGATCGATTTTCCAGCCTTCCTATTGAAGATGCCGCATCCCATCTGATTAATTTCATCGAGTTGTGCGATATGCAAAAGAAAAAATAGGTGGATAATGATATTGTTAAATTGAAGCCATTTCAGTTCTCACTTCGAGATCATACTAAAACTTAGATTTCATCTTTGCCTAAAATAGAATTGATTCATGGAATAATTATAAAGATGCTTTTATTTCCAAGTATTTTCCTCCCCGCTAAGATCATATCCCTTAGGAACGATATTATGAATTTTAAGCAACTTGATCATGAACATGTTTCACAATCTTGGGAGAGGATAAAATTGATGATACAAAATTTCCCTACTCATGGTTTGAATTTGTGGATGATTATACAAAAAAATTATGCTGGATTGAATTTTGCTTCTAGAAATCTTTTAGATTCGGCCGTGGGAGGCACTTTTATGGAAATTAATTTAGGAGAAGCTACTAAACTCCTAGATAATATTATGTATAATTATTCTCAATGGCATACCGAAAGACCTTCCACTAGTAAAAAAAGTGCATGCGATTGAAGAGATTAATGTTTTGAGTGGAAAGATGGATGAACCTATGAAATTATTTGCTATCAAGAGTGCTTCTATTGATCTTAATGATATGCCTTTGTCTACTTTGATTGAAAATAATAATGAATCCATGGATGTGAATTTAGTTGGTAGGAACAATTTTGGTAATAACACGTATAGAGGTAATTTTAATCCTAGGCCGTTTCCTAGTAATTCCTCTAATAGTTATGGTAATTCCTACAACAATTCACATGGAAATTATAATAAGATGCCCTCTGATTTTGAGAATAGTGTTAAAGCATTTATGAGTTCGCCAAAGAATTTTAATGCTTTGGTTGAAGAAAATTGCTTAAGATTAAGGATTTGGCTAGGAACGTGGATAGAATTTCTCTTGATGTTGATTCTTTGAAACTTAGATCTACTCCACCCAAGCATGATATCAATGAATCTCTAATGCTCTGTTTGGATGTTGATATTCAGGGCCATGGAATTGCATTGGCTCAATATCAAATCTCCCAGACTTTGATATTGACATTGAATCCAAATTCTGTTGTTTGGATGCGCAGAGAGTTAAAACTTGGAATTTGCATGAGAGGCTCATTTCTGAACCTTGTTTGGATGGTCATTATATACATTGAAATTGCTCATTTATCATAGGATGAATATTGTACATTGATGTAATGCTACTACATCGTTTTCGTTTTCTTCTCTTCTTCTCTTCGGTTATGTAAACAATGATATTCTTATCTAGTTCCATGGCATTATTACAGATCGAGTCAGCCATTTCGAAAACACAAACATTAGCCAGAACGAGTGAATTATCTTATCTAATTTAGATCAACATCACATACCTATCTCAGTTAATTTTGATCAACATCACACGTTAACATCAAGTACCTTGAATCAGGCTGTTGAGAAGGATCCATAAAGCCACAAGTGACTTGCAAGAAGCAGAGTAAAATCAGAGATCAAAGAAATAGGGTTCTGGCCCAGGGCGGGGGAGAGGGAATGAGGGGGAGGTCCAGATGGGGTTGAACACTGGTAGAGAGGGGAGGGCGAGGGTGGCTCTCGCCATGGCACGAGACAGTCGCTGCAGCCGCCGCGGGGGGGCACCTCGATCGGGATGGCAGGGAGACTGGGGGATTGGCGCGAGGAGGGAGAAGGATGGGGACGACCGGTACCTCGCCGGGGATAGAGAATGAGGAGGAGGAGGGAACTCACGTACGCCGCCATTGGAGCTCCTGAATTGCGCCACCGCGTGCGCTTCTTTCTTTTCCTCGAGCGGGAGCGAAGGGGTATGTTTGGCTAGAGAATGTCAAGGCAATATCGAGCGCGGAGGCTCCGAATTCGGGAAGGTCAAGCGCACAGCTTGCCGCGGACGGACCAATATTCAGGCTGGTTTCCAATCGTGAATACCACGTCCATCTAAACAATGATATTCGGGTAAGACCAATACCAATATCCAATACCGAGGCCCGATATCAAATTCCAAACGAGGTGTAAAAGCTATGAGAATCTCCATTGATGAGTGCAAAGAAAGAACTGCTAAGATGCGTGCTAAGCGCGATTGGTTTGTAAAAACGTCTTCTTCTAGTTTCCGTGAAAATAACGATGAAGATCCTAAAGTGATTGATGTGCCTCCTATTGAATGTTTGTTTTCCAATATAAATCTTGATAAAGATGGGACTGGAGATGAGTCAACTTTAGTTAAAAGGCATCCCAATGATTCGGAGTTTTTTGATCTTGATGCAAAAATTGATAACATTGGGATTGGAGAGGTCAAAACTTTAAGTAGAAATGAACCCACTCTTTTGGATTTCAAGGAATTTAATTATGATAATTGTTCTTTAATAGATTGTATTTCCTTGTTGCAATCCATGTTGAATTCTCCTCATGCTTATAATCAAAAAAAGCTTTTACTAAACATATCGTTCATGATATGATGCAATCTTTTGAAGAAAAGCTTGAATTGGAAGTTTCTATCCCAAGAACATTTTATGATGAGTGGGAACCTACTATTAAGATTAAGATTAAAGATTATGAGTGTCATGCTTTGTGTGATTTGGGTGCTAGCATTTCCACGATTCCAAAAACTTTATGTGATGTGTTAGGTTTCCGTGAATTTGATGATTGTTCTTTAAATTTGCATCTTGCGGATTCCACTATTAAGGAACCTATGGGAAGGATTAATGATGTTCTTATTGTTGCAAATAGGAATTATGTGCCCATAGATTTAATTGTTCTTGATATAGATTGCAATCCTACATGTCCTATTGTTCTTGGTAGACATTTCCTTAGAACGATTGGTGCAATTATTAATATGAAAGAACGAAACATTAGATTTCAATTTCCGTTAAGGAAGGGAATGGAACACTTTCAAGAAATAAAATTAAATTGCCATATGAATCTATCATGAGAGCTACTTATGGATTGCATACCAAATATGACAATATCTAGTTCTATTTGTGTTTTTATGCCTAGCTAAGGGCGTTAAACAATAGCGCTTGTTGGGAGGCAACCCAATTTTATTTTTGTTCTTTGCTTTTTGCTTCTGTTTTTCAATAAATAATTCATCTAGCCTCTGTTTAGATGTGGTTTTGTGTTTTAGTTAGTGTTTGTGCCAAGTAAGACATTTGGGATGGCTTACGGTGATAGTTGATTTGATCTTGCTGACAAACAGAAACTTTTGCGCTCAGGAAAACAATTCTCATTTTTAACAGAAGCGTGATCAAATATTGATTAGTTTTGCAGAAGACTAATAAGAAAATTGCTCAGGTTGTCCTAGTGTTTCAGAATTTTAGGAGTTACAACAAGAGTAACAAATTACTATAGATTGTTCTGTTTTTGACAGATTCTGTTTTCTATGTGTTGTTTGCTTATTTTAATGAATCTATGGGTAGTATCGGGGGGTATGTGATACGTCTCCAATGTTATCTATAATTTTTTATTGTTCCATGCTGTTATATTATCTTTCTTGGATGTTTTCTAATCATTTTATATCATTTTTTGGTACTAACCTATTGACATAGTGCCAGGTGCCAGTTGTTGTATTTTGCATGTTTTTTACATAGTAGGAAATCAATACCAAACGAAGACCAAACGCAACGAAACTTTTTGTGGATTTTTTTGGACCAGAAGACATCCAATGGGCCGAAGAAGCACCTAGGGGCTGCCCCAAGGGGACCACAACCAACCAGGGCGTGCATGGAGGCCTAGGCGCGCCCTGGTGGGTTGTGCCCACCTCGGGTACCCCCCGAACCATCTCTTTACTCTATAAATACCTCAATATTCCAGAAACCCTAGGGGAGTCGGCGAAAATCAACTCCAGTCGCCGCAGAGTCCAGAACCACCAGATCCAATCTAGACACCATCACGGAGGGGTTCACCACTTCCATTGGTGCCTCTCCAATGATGCGTGAGTAGTTCTTTGTAGACCTACGGGGCCGTAGTTAGTAGCTAGATGGCTTCCTCTCTCTCGTTTGATTCTCAATACAATGGTCTCTTGGAGATCAATATGATGTAACTCCTTTTGCGGTGTGTTTGTTGGGATCAGATGAACTTTGAGTTTATGATCAGATCTATCTTTTTATCCATGAAAGTTATTTGAGTTTCTTTGATCTCTCATATGCATGATTGCTTATAGCCTCGTATTTCTTCTCTAATATTTGGGTTTTGTTTGGCCAACTTGATCTATTTATCTTGCAATGGGAAGAGGTGCTTTGTAGCAGGTTCGATCTTATGGTCCTTGATCCCAGTGACAGTAGGGGAACCGACACGTATCTATCATTGCTACTAAGGATAAAACGATGGGGTCTATTTCTACGTAAATAGATCTTATCTATATCATGTCATCGTTCTTATTTCATTACTCCGTTTCTCCATGAACTTAATACACTAGATGCATGCTTGATAGTTGATGACCCACAAGTATAGGGGATCTATCGTAGCCCTTTCGATGAGTAAGAGTGTCGAACCCAACGAGGAGCAGAAGGAAATGACAAGCGGTTTTCAGTAAGGTATTCTCTGCAAGTACTGAAATTATCGGTAACAGATAGTTTTTTGATAAGGTAATTTGTAATGGGTGACAAGTAATGAAAGTAAATAAGGTGCATCAAGATGGTCCAATCCTTTTTGTAGCAAAGGACAAGCCTGGACCAACTGTTATATGACGGAAAACGCTCCCGAGGACACATGGGAATTATCGTCAAGCTAGTTTTCATCACGCTCATATGATTCGCGTTCGTTACTTTGATAATTTGGTAAGTAGGTGGACCAGTGCTTGGGTACTGCCCTTTCTTGGACAAGTATCCCACTTATGATTAACCCCTATTGCAAGCATACGCAACTACAAAAGAAGTATTAAGGTAAACCTAACCATAGCATGAAACATATGGGTCCAAATCAGCCCCTTAAGAAGCAACTCATAAACTAGGGTTTAAACTTCTGTCACTCTAGCAACCCATCATCTACTTATTACTTCCCAATGCCTTCCTCTAGGCCCAAACAATGGTGAAGTGTCATGTAGTCGACGTTCACATAACACCACTAGAGGAAAGACAACATACATCTCATCAAAATATCGAACGAATACCAAATTCACATGACTACTTATAGCAAGACTGCTCCCATGTCCTCAGGAACAAACGTAACTACTCACAAATCATATTCATGTTCATAATCAGAGGGGTATTAATATGCATAAAGGATCTGAACATATGGTCTTCCACCAAATAAACCAACTAGCATCAACTACAAGGAGTAATCAACACTACTAGCAACCCACAGGTACCAATCTGAGGCTTGGGACAGAGATTGGGTACAAGAGATGAACTAGGGTTTTAGATGAGATGGTGCTGGTGAAGATGTTGATCGAGATTGACCCCCTCCCGATGAGAGGATCATTGGTGATGATGACGAGTTCCCCCTCCCGGAGGGATGTTTCCCCGGCAGAACAGCTCCGCCGGAGCCCTAGATTGGTTTCGCCAAGGTTCCGCTTCGTGGCGGCGGAGTTTCTTCCCGGAAGCTTGCTTATGATTTTTTTCCAGGGTAAAAGACTTCATATAGCAGAAGATGGGCACCGGAGGCTTGCCAGGGGGGCCACGAGGTAGGGGGCGCGCCCCCCACCCTCGTGGATGGTGGGTGGCCCCCCTCTGGTACTTTCTTCGCTCAGTATTTTTTATTAATTCCAAAAATAACTTCTGTGGAGTTTCAGGACTTTTGGAGTTGTGCAGAATAGGTCTCTAGTATTTGCTCCTTTTCCAACCCAGAATTCCAGCTGCCGGCATTCTCTCTCTTCATGTAAACCTTGTAAAATAAGAGAGAATAGGCATAAGTATTGTGACATAACGTGTAATAACAGCCCATAATGCAATAAATATTGATATAAAAGCATGATGCAAAATGGATGTATCAACTCCGCCAAGCTTAGACCTCGCTCGTCCTCAAGCCGAAGTCGATAATGATAAATATGTCCACATGTTTAGAGCTAGAGGTGTCGATAAAATAAAATACGGACATGAGGGCATCATGATCATTCTTATAACAGCAACATATATGAATATTGTCATATGATTTCTTATGCTCAAGTAATAATCTATTCACAATGTCAAGTATGAATTAGAAACTTCATTGAGAACTAACAAACTATGATCTCGTTCATTGAAGCAATTGCAATTTATCATAACATCGAAAAGAGTCAATATAAGAGCTTTTCAGCAAGTCCACATACTCAACTATCATTTAGTCTTTCACAATTTCTAACACTCACACAATACTTATGATTATGGAGTCTTAATCAGACACAGAGAATGATAGGAGCTTATAGTGTTGCCTCCCAACCTTTTACCTCAAGGGTAATGTCAACAATAATAATTCATGCTAACTTACATCCAATTGGATATATATATCAGGATCTTTCCAACACAAGGTGCTTGCCATAGGATAAAATGTAAAAAGGAAAGGTGAAGATCACCATGACTCTTGTATAAGGTAAAAGACAAAAGTATAATATAGGCCCTTCGCAGAGGGAAGCAGAGGTTGTCATGTGCTTTTATGGTTGGATGCACGAAATCTTAATGCAAAAGAACATCACTTTATATTGCCACTTGTGATATGGACCTTTATTATGCAGTCCGTCGCTTTTATTGCTTCCATATCACAAGCTCGTATAAAGTTCATTTTCTCCACACTAATAAATCATACATATTTAGAGAACAATTTTTATTGCATGCAACATGACAACTTACTTGAAGGATCTTACTCAATCCATAGGTACATATGGTGGACTCTCATGGCAAAACTGGGTTTAGGGGTATTTGGAAGCACAAGTAGTATCTCTACTTGGTGCAAAGAATTTGGCTAGCATGTGGGGGGAAGGCAAGCTCAACATGTTGGATGATCCATGACAATATACTTTATTTCAGATAAAAGAAAACATAACCCATTACGTTGTCTTCCTTGTCCAACATCATCTCTTTAGCATGTCATGTTTTAATGAGTGCTCACAATCATAAAAGATGTCCAAGATAGTATATTTATATGTGAAAACCTCTCTTTCTTTATTACTTCCTATTAATTCCAACGTTGACCAAAACTATGTTTTTCAACTCTCAACAACTTTTATTCATCATACTCTTTATATGTGAAGTCATTACTCTCCATAAGATCAATATGATCTCTTTACTTCTTTTTATTCTTTCTCTTTTCTCTCAAGACCATACCAAGATAATCAAGCCCTTGAATCAACACTAATTTTTATTATATATAGCTCACGGACTCGATTACATAGAAGGATCATAAAGCAAGACTCAAAACTAAATCATACTAAAACTTTCTTCTGCTAGATCAAGATATTACCAAAAGGATCGAACTAAGAAAAACGGTAAAGATAGGAGTGTGATGGTCATACGATACCGGGGCACCTCCCCCAAGCTTGGCAGTTGCCAAGGGGAGTGCCCATACCCATGTGTTTATGTCCCCTTCTTCGGAGGTGGTGATGATGGAGTTGTTGACGAGGACAATTGTGCCTACAACTTATTCATACTGTAGTTGAGAAGAGCAATTTCCTCCTTTAAATCATCGACCTCCGATTCCAACTTCAAGATTTTGTCACATAAATCTCCTTTGCTTTTCTGTCGAAAACGAGAAGGAATAGATCAGTTGTTAGATAGTTTGGCCCTCTTAGGAAGAATGGACTTCTTGAACTTCACGTGCATATCCCCGGGTTGAGGTAGAGGGACATCCTCCTCCTCCGAACTTGAATCATTGATCCTCATCATATGAGCATCCTCCTCATCATCTGTAGTTCGACCACAAGGAGATAGATCCCCATAGGTCATTGGGTCAGCAACGAGATGTGAGACATAGCTCTCTCCGTCGGAGTCCTGAGATGACAGCTGGCTCCAATCCTCCTACAGAAACAGCTCGAAACAAAAACAGAGGATATTTGCGTGATACGGTGGTCAAAAC
Source organism: Triticum aestivum (assembly GCF_018294505.1). NCBI lineage: Eukaryota > Viridiplantae > Streptophyta > Magnoliopsida > Poales > Poaceae > Triticum > Triticum aestivum. The sequence goes on along the minus strand of NC_057808.1, from coordinate 142,466,872 downwards.
CTTCGGGAGATTTTATAATGAATTTTTAACGACCAAAAGAAGTATCGTGCAAGAAAACGGAGTCCGGAGAGCACACGAGGTGCCCACGGGGTAGGGGGCGCGCCCAGGGGGTAGGGCGCGCCCTCCACCCTCGTGGACGCCTCGTGTCCTTCCCGGACTACTTCTTATTTTCCTATTTTTTGAATATTCCAAAACGGAGAAAAATTTCCATTAGCACTGTTTTGGAGTCGGTTTACTTACCATACCACATACCTATTCCTTTTTGGAGTCTGAAACATTCTGGAAAGTGTCCCTTATGTATTCCTCCGGCGTTACGGTTTCAATAACATTAGTTTCAACATTTATAGGATTACCTGAGATACAATATTTGATTCTTTGACCGTTCACCACCTTCGGGTTTGTGCCTTCGAAGTTGTTGATTTTTATGGCACCAGAGCGATAGGCCTCCTCGATAACGTAAGGACCTTCCCATTTGGAGAGAAGTTTTCCTGCAAAAAATCTTAAACGAGAGTTGAATAGCAACACATGATCACCTACATTAAACTCACGCTTTTGTATCCTTTTGTCATGCCATCTTTTAACTTTTTCTTTAAATAGTTTGGCATTCTCATAGGCTTGAGTTCTCCATTCATCAAGTGAGCTAATGTTAAATAGCCTCTTCTCACCGGCAAGTTTGAAATCATAATTGAGCTCTTTAATGGCCCAATATGCCTTATGTTCTAGTTCGAGAGGTAAGTGACATGCTTTTCCATAAACCATTTTATACGGAGACATACCCATAGGATTTTTATATGCAGTTCTATAGGCCCATAATGCATCATCAAGTTTCTTGGACCAATTCTTTCTAGATCTATTAAAAGTCTTTTGCAAAATTAATCTGAGCTCTCTATTACTCAATTCTACTTGACCACTAGACTGTGGGTGATATGGGGATGCAATTCTATGATTAACATCATAATTAGCAAGCATTTTACGAAAAGCACAATGAATAAAATGTGAACCACCATCAGTCATTAAATATCTAAGGACTCCAAACCTCAGAAAAATAACTTCTTTAAGCATCTTAATAGAGGTGTTATGATCAGCACTACTAGTTGGAATAGCTTCTACCCACTTAGTAACATAATCAATAGCAACTAAAATATGTGTATACCCATTAGAGGAAGGAAACGGTCCCATATAATCAAAGCCCCAAACATCAAATGGTTCAATAAAGACTAAATAATTCATAGGCATTTCTTGATGTCTACTAATATTACCAATTCTTTGACATTCATCACAAGATAAGACAAACTTGCGGGCATCTTTGAAGAGAGTAGGCCAATAAAAACCGGATTGCAATACCTTATGTGCAGTTCTATCTCCAGCGTGGTGTCCTCCATAAGCTTCAGAGTGACACTTGCGTAGGATCTGTTCCTGTTCATGCTCAGGTATACAACGTCTAATAACACCATCTACTCCTTCTTTATAAAGGTGTGGGTCATCCCAGAAGTAATGTCTTAAATCATAGAAAACTTTTTCTTTTGCTGGTATGTGAAACTAGGTGGTATAAATTTAGCAACAATATAATTAGCATAATCAGCATACCATGGAGCAGTGCGAGAAGCATTTATGAAAGGTAATTGTTCATCAGGAAAGCTATCATCAATAGGTAGTGGGTCGTCAAGAACATTCTCTAACCTAGACAAGTTGTCTGCAACGGGGTTCTCAACTCCCTTTCTATCAATAATATGCAAATCAAATTCTTGTAGCAAGAGAACCCATCTAATAAGTCTAGGTTTAGCATCTTTCTTTTCCATAAGGTATTTAATAGCAGCATGATCAGTGTGAACAGTTACTTTAGAATCAACAATATAAGGTCTGAACTTATCACAAGCAAATGCAACTGCTAAAAATTATTTTTCAGTAGTATCATAATTTCTCTACGCATTCTCTAGAGTTTTACTAGCATATTGGATAACATTTAATTTCTTATCAACTCTTTGTCCTAGAACAGCACCTACAGCATAATCGCTAGCATCACACATAATTTCAAAGGGTAAATTCCAATCAGGTGGCTGAACAATAGGTGCAGAAATCAAAGCTTTCTTAAGTATTTCAAATGCTTCTACACAATCATCATCAAAGACAAAAGGAATATCTTTTTGTAAGAGATTAGTTAGAGGCCTGGAGATTTTAGAGAAGTCTTAGGATTTAACCGTCGTTGGTGATCAACAACCGGTTTAGCGTCTTTCTCCAATTTTATTTTGTGTTGGCATAGAGTGGGACTAATGCCCTTAAGATCATCAAGAGTATATCCAATAGCAGCACGGTGCTTCTTCAGAGTTTTCAATAATTTCTTTTCTTCATGCTCTAAAAGGTTAGCACTAATAATAACAGGATATACCTTTTTCTCATCCAGATAAGCATACTTAAGAGTATCAGGTAATGGTTTAAGCTCAAGCACGAGATCACCCTTGGGTGGAGGAGGATGCCCTAGGATTTCAACAGGCAAGTTGTGTTTCAAAATAGGTCCCTGTTTAAAGAATGCTTCATCTATTTCCCTTCTTTCATTCATAAACATATCATTTTCATGGTCTAGCAAATACTATTCTAAGGGATCATTAGGAGGCACGGCAATAGAAGCAAGACCAATAATTTCATCTTTACTAGGCAATTCTTCATCACGGGGTTGTCTACGAAATTTAGCGAAGTTAAACTCATGAGACATATCTCCCAAACCAATAGTAACAACATCCTTTTCGCAGTCTATCCTAGCATTAACAATATTCAAGAAGGGTCTACCAAATATGATGGGACAGAAGTCATCTTGTGGGGAACAAAGAACAAGAAAATCAGCATGATATTTAACTTTCCCGCACAAGACTTCAACATCTCTAACAATCCCAACTGGTGAAATAGTGCCTCTATTGGCAAGCTTAATTGTAACATCAATTTCCTCTAACTCAGCAGGTGCAATATCATGCATAATTTCTTTGTATAAGGAATGAGGTATTGCACTTGCACTAGCACCCATATCACATAAGCCATGATAGCAATGATCTCCTATCTTAACAGAAATAATAGGCATGCCTACAACAGGTCTATGTTTATTTTTAGCATCAGGTCTAGCAATTCTAGCAGCTTCATTGCAGAAGTAAATAACATGCCCATCAATATTATCAGCCAAGAGATCTTTAACCATAGCAATACTAGGTTAAACTTTAATTTGCTCAGGGGGTTTGGGTGTCCTAATATTACTTTTGTTGACCACAGTTGAAGCTTTAGCATGACCCTTTATTCTAACAGGGAAAGGTGGTTTCTCAATATAAGCAGTAGGAACGGTAGGATCATTATAAGTGATAGTCTTTTCTTCAACTTTAATAGGTGCAACTACCTTTACTTCAATGGGAGGATTATATTTAAACCACTTCCCCTTAGGGAGATCAACATGAGTAGAAGATTCACAGAAAGAAGCTACTATCTCAGAGTCAAGTCCATATTTAGTGCTAAATTCACGAAAAACATTGGTATCCATAAAAGATTTAACACAATCAAACTTAGGTGTTATACCTGACTCCTTACCTTCGTCGAGGTCCCAATCTTTAGAGTTGCGTTTAATTCTTTCCAATAAATCCCATTTGAATTCAAGAGTCTTCATCATAAAAGAGCCAGTACAAGAAGTATCGAGCATGGAGCGATTATTGAGAGAAAGCCGAGCATAAAAATTTTGAATAATAATTTCTCTTGAGAGCTCATGATTGGGGCATGAATATAACATTGAATTAAGCCTCCCCCAAGCTTGAGCGATGCTTTCTCCTTCGCGAGGCCAAAAATTATATATATAATTGCGATCACAATGAACAAGATGCATAGGATAAAACTTCTGATGAAATTCCAATTTCAATCGGTTGTAGTTCCATGATCCCATATCATCACATAGCCTAAACCATCTCAATGACTTTCCCTTCAAATATAAAGGGAAGACCTTCTTCTTGATAACATCCTCGGGCATACTTGCAAGCTTAAATAATCCACAAACTTCATCCACATAGATTAGGTGCAAATCGGGATGTAACGTTCCATCACCTGTGAAAAGATTAGCTAGCAGTTTCTCTATCATACCGGAAGGAATTTCAAAGTAAACATTTTCAGTAGGTTCAGTAGGTTGAGGAGCAACTATTTGCTCTACTGGTTGGGGTGAAGATACCCCGAACAAGCCCCTCAAAGGATTATGTTCCATAGTAACAAGTGACAGTAAATTTCAGCACACTATATAAATTTTTCCTTACCAAATTCCACCTACCAAAGGCGCTTCACTCCCCGGCAATGGCGCCAGAAAAGAGTCTTGATGACCCACAAGTATAGGGGATCTATCATAGTCCTTTTCGATAAGTAAGAGTGTCGAACCCAACGCGGAGCAGAAGGAAATGACAAGCGGTTTTCAGTAAGGTATTCTCTACAAGCATTGAAATTATCGGTAACAGATAGTTTTGTGATAAGGTAATTTGTAACGGGTGACAAGTAATGAAAGTAAATGAGGTGCAACAAGATGGCCAAATCCTTTTTGTAGCAAAGGACAAGCCTGGACAAACTCTTATATGAAGGAAAACGCTCCCGAGGACACATGGGAATTATCGTCAAGCTAGTTTTCATCACGCTCATATGATTCGCGTTCGTTACTTTTATAATTTGGTATGTGGGTGGACCAGTGCTTGGGTAATGCCCTTTCATGGACATGTATCCCACTTATGATTAACCCCTATTGCAAGCATCCGCAACTACAAAAGAAGTATTAAGGTAAACCTAACCATAGCATGAAACATATGGGTCCAAATCAGCCCCTTATGAAGCAACTCATAAACTAGGGTTTAAGCTTCTGTCACTCTAGCAACCCATCATCTACTTATTACTTCCAAATGCCTTCCTCTAGGCCCAAACAATGGTGAAGTGTCATGTAGTCGACGTTGACATAACACCACTAGAGGAAAGACACATACATCTCATCAAAATATCGAACGAATACCAAATTCACATGACTACTTATAGCAAGACTACTCCCATGTCCTCGGGAACAAACGTAACTACTCACAAATCATATTCATGTTCATAATTAGAGGGGTATTAATATGCATAAAGGATCTGAAAATATGATCTTCCACCAAATAAACCAACTAGCATCGACTACAAGGAGTAATCAACACTACTAGCAACCCAGAGGTACCAATATGAGGCTTTGGGACAAAGATTGGATACAAGAGATGAACTTGGGTTTTAGATGAGATGGTGCTGGTGAAGATGTTGATGGAGATTGACCCCCTCCCGATGAGAGGATCGTTGGTGATGACGATGCCGATGATTTCACCCTCCCGGAGGGATGCTTCCCCGGCAGAACAGTTCCGCCGGAGCCCTAGATTGGTTCCGCCAAGGTTCTGCCTCGTGGCGGCGGAGTTTCTTCCCAAAAGCTTGCTTATGATTTTTTCCTGGGTAAAAGACTTCATATAGCAGAGGATGGGCGCCGGAGGCCTGCCAGGTGGCCCACGAGGCAGGGGGCGCGCCCCCCACCCTCGTGGATGGTGGGTGGCCCCCCTCTGGTACTTTCTTCGCTCAGTATTTTTTATTAATTCCAAAAATAACTTCCGTGGAATTTCAGGAGTTTTGGAGTTGTGCAGAATAGGTCTCTAATATTTGCTCCTTTTCCAGCCCAGAATTCCAGCTCACGGCATTCTCCCACTTCATGTAAACCTTGTAAAATAAGAGAGAATAGGCATAAGTATTGTGACATAATGTGTAATAACAACCCATAATGCAATAAATATTGATATAAAAGCATGATGCAAATGGACGTATCAATAGCGGTCGATGTGTGGAGTAATAGTAGTAGATGCAGGCAAGAGTCGGTCTACTAATCTTGGACGTGATGCCTATATAATGATCATTGCCTGGATATCGTCATGATTATTTGAAGTTCTATCAATTGCCCAACAGTAATTTGTTTACCCACCGTTTGCTATTTTTCTCGAGAGAAGCCATTAGTGAAACCTACGGCCCCCGGGTCTCTTTCTCAAATTATTTGCCTTTGCGATCTATTTTCCTTTGCTTTTATTTTCAGATCTATTAAACCAAAAATACAAAAATACCTTGCTGCAATTTATTCTTATTTATTTTATCTCGCGATCCCGCGATCCAATCTATCATATTTTTATCACGTTTGTTTGCCAATTTCCGGCACTGCTACCCGAAAGGGATTTACAAACCCTTTTACACGTCGGGTTGCCAGTATTTGTTATTTGTGCAGGTGCTGTTTACGTAGTGTTGCTTGGTTCTCCTACTGGTTTGATAACCTTGGTTTCATCACTGAGGGGAATACCTACCGTCGCTCTGCTGCATCATCCCTTCCTCTTTGCGGAAATACCGACGTAGCTTCAAGCCGCATCAAAAGGAATTTCTGGCGCCTTGCCGGGGAGACATCATCAACATCTACTAGGTTCCGAATCACAAATCTCATCTCCTTGCAATTTACATTATTTTCCATTTGCCTCTCATTTTTATCTCGCCCACTTCAAAAAAAATTGCCATTTTATTCGCCTTCTTTTTCTTTCGCTATTTTCTCATCAGATCTCATGTTTACTTGTGTTGCCATCTGCCTTCTATTTGCTTGCATCTTTGCTTGCTAAAAATTTATTGATATGGATCCTCATCCACTTGCTAATCTTTTCAAAAGATCCAATTATGATGAACCAATTTCTAGTGAATTGAGTTCACTAGATTATCTTTATGAAGTTTTGCTTGAGATTTATGAATCTGAAAACTATGATGTCGGTGTACAAAAGTAGGGGCCTTCTGTACCACTTTACTTATGCACGGGCAGTTGTAGCCACACCTGCGGCCACGCTTGGCGGGGAAGAGGAAGCAAAGATACAAGACTACCAGAGCAACGCTCAAGCCAGGGGCACGAAGAGCAAAGGGACAAGGTGGGCTTGCCCCAGCAAGAGCCTTGTCAGGTCTGCCTACGTGGCCCCGGCAAGGGCCTTGCCGTGGCAACTTGTCCAACACCAGCAAGACCGTCAGCCTTGAGCCTGAGAGTTCCGACACCATCGACAACATCCGGAACCAAGGCTCGGAAGGCACCTGCATTGTGGCATGCAGATCTTTGTGAAGACCGAAGGCCTGCAAGACTAGATGAGAACCAGAAGACGAAGGCCCCCGGCCAGACCCTTGCTGGGGACGCCCACAAGACCCCGGCAAGACCCTTGCCGGGGACATCTACGGGGCCACAACTAGGCCCACACTTACTAAGGTTTCGCTACCCCATGGCCGTTCCGATGTAGCAGCCAGCCAGCCAACTAGGCACGCACCTATGTGGCAGCATGCAGCTTCTAGGCCAACCAGGCAAGCACCTGCGTGGTGGCATGCAGATCTTCATGAAGACCCTGCCACCGCACCTGCGCAGCAGCTAGCCAGCTAGTGTGGCGCTGCATGCCTCGTCAGCTTGGGCGCACGTCGAAACAAGGCGAGGCGGCGACAGACGAGACGAGCTTCCTTGCCATCCCCGATAAAGCAAGAGGACACGTCGGTGCTGCATTAAATGCGTTTTGTCCCAAGATGTCAGGGATAGACTTATACACGTACATACTTTCCACCTCCTGTGTGCCACTGTGGCGACCCCTTTGACGTATAAAAGGAGGCTTGAGGCGCACTAAGGAAGGATTCGGACTTTTTGGGCTAGGGATGCACCACAGCTAGTTCAAGAGCTCAAGAACACCAAATATACACCAAAGCAAGACTAGGGTATTATGCATCGTTTGCGGCCCGAACCTGGATAAAATTCCCCCGTGCTGATCTTCTAAACCCGCTTTTTGCACAGCCCCGCGCCCAGCCAACCGTTGTAGGGATTCCCTGTGATCCCATAGGTGTCGTTCTTGAACCCCGACATCTTTGGCGCGCCAGGTAGGGGGCGCAAGCTATGGAAAATCTGGTTTAGAAGTTAGCGCATCGACTTCGTCATCGCGATGGCCCCCAAGAAGTAGGGGATCACAGCAATCGAGTCGTCCGGAGCAGGCCCGTTTGCACCAGCACGGGCAGGCGACGTGGTGGCCATGGATGGAGCCAGAGGCGCGGCCCATGAGCATCGACGACACTCTGGCAATCGGAGCCAGGCGAGCGGGCGTCGTTCGGGTCCAAGATGACGAGCCACACGCCGCTGGGTCTGGGGGCGGGGCCGTGCTGCTCACAGGCCGCGCGGCAACCTCTATGATGCCCCAGCCGGCGCCCGCGCTGAGGCCTTCCCAGACCGTGCGCGATGAGCAACGCCGCGACGTCGGTGCCCCGGGCACCGCCGCGGGAAGAGCCCTTTGCGTCACTCTCAGGATGCATCGGGCCGGTGTGCGCACCTGGACGCTGGCGGAAGCAGCGCGCGACCGCGAGACCGTGATAGAGCTCCTTCTAACATGGTTAGAAGTCAGAGCGCGTGATGGTCCACACAGCTTTCGCCGCCACCCACGCCAGCAGAAGCGTTGGCGCGCGTGCAACTACTCCTCGACTTCCCTCCCACTGCGGAGAAGCTCGACGAGTGGAGGGCCACCATCCGGAGCCTCATCAGCTTCGCCAACCAAGATGAACCGCAACTAGCGGGACCCTCGTGCCGGCGCTCGGTAGAGCTGGTGCACGCCGGAGGAGGGAGGACTGGTGGTGCTGCGACCACGGTGCACTCCCCTCCCCCATGCCAGCAACAGCAGCCGCCGGCTCGTCGGGGCGAAGCTTGTGACAATGTTTCCATAGCTTCGTCCGACCCGCGGGGCTGCTGCGACCAACGTCAAATTCTTCGAGAGCGAGCTCAGGAGGACGCTCGGACCACCATCGAGCGGAGGCAGGAAGCGCGCCATCAGTCAGATAGGCGTGCGGGGCCCACTACGGACCACCCAACGCCGGGGGGTTCCGGCGACCAACCTTACAAGGTGCGTTGTCCGGCCTTTCCCCGTGAGCTGTGGTAGTTCCAATGGCCCTCCCACCGCACGTTCAAGCCTGATGTTGGGGAAAAGTAAAACGGCAAGACTCACCCGTCGGAGTTCCTCGGCATCTACACCATCGCGATGCAAGCCGTCGGGCCTCGCGACGATAAGGTGCTCGCCAACTACTTTCTGTTGGCACTTAAGCCCAACGTTATGTCATAGTTGATGCTCCTGCCAGTGGATTCCATCTCTTCTTGGTCGGATCTATGCCACGAGTTTGTGGGCACCTTTACCAGAGGCCACCAAGCTCCTGGCCAGGCAAGCGATTTGCATGTCATCCCCCAGAAGGATGGCGAGTCCCTGCGCAAGTACATACAAAGGTTTAGCCATGTGCAGTACAATATCCCAGATGTTCACCCCGCCGCTGTCATCACTGCATTCCATCACAATGTGCGCAACCACAAGATGCGTGAAGAGCTGGCGATGAACAAAGCCAAGGATGTAGCCGAGCTTTATGTTCTGGCTGATTGATGTGCTCGGGCCGAAGAAGGAAGGAAGTACCCCGGCAAAGATGCCGGCGCGGAAACCGACTCCACAGACGAAGATGCCGCCGCCCCAGGAAAGAAGGGTCAACGCCGCAATAGGACGCATAAGGCCAAGACCGTGCTTGTCGTTGAGGGATCCGGCGACCCCGGCACTGCCAAGAAGGCCAAGGCTGACGACCCCGGCAAGGAAGTTGCCGGGTGCACCGCTTGCCGGGCCTTGGCGGCTGCCGACAAGCCAGGAGGCTCCAACAAGCAGTATTGCAAGATCCATCGCACCAAGGGCCACGACCTCCAGAACTGCCGACAGGTTGAGCTGCTTGCAGAGAAACAGAAAGCCGAATATGAGAGGCGGGACAAGGAGAAGGGCCAGGATGGTGCTGAGGGGTCCGGCAAGAAGCGTGGTGGCCAAGGAGGTCGCCGCGGCAAGGATAATCAACAAGAGAGGCCTGCTCGGGGCCATGACAAGAATAAGGAGGATAATGATCATGGTGAGGATGACGAGTCCGGTGAGCACGAGTTCCAGAAAGCTACAGAGGCTATGTGTGTCGACGGTGGCGCCTCATTGCATACCTCTCACCGCCAGCTGAAGTTGTGGGCGCGTGAGGTCACTGCGGCAGAGCCATCATTCGATGCCCAGAATCCACTGAAGTGGTCCAGCACACCTATCATTTTTGACACCGAGGATCACCCTGATCGCACAACTGCAGTCGGGTGTTTGCCGTTGTAGGTATCACCAACAATATGCAACCTCAAGGTGACAAAAGTGCTAGTTGATGGTGGGGCCGGTCTGAACTTGATCTCACCTGCTGTGATCGAGAGGCTGCAAATCCCCGATGGATATCTCGAGGAGACAGGCACGTTTCAAGGAGTCAACCCGGGGAGGAGTCAGCCGAAAGGTAAAATCACGTTGCCCGTTACATTCGGGGGCGAGCTGAATTACAGGATGGAGAAGATCATTTTTTATGTCGCCATGATCCCCCTGCCCTACAATGGGATCCTTGGCCGCCCAGCGCTGGCCAAGTTCATGGCGGCATCACATTACGCCTACAACATGGTGAAGATGCCCGGGCCACTGAGCATCATCACCGTCCCCTCTGACAAGAAGGACACGCTCATCTGCGCTAACCAGCTCTGCCGGGAGGCAGTTGCAGCAACGGCCGCCAGGGCACTTGCTCCTGCCATTGAAGCCCCGGGAGGGAAGAAGACTGGCAAGACCTCCGCCTCTGCCGGCAAGGCCCCTTCCGGTGAGACCTCTTCCTGCAAGACCTCCTGCACCCTCTCTGGTAAGCACGCCCCTTCGGAGTGTTGCGCTCCCGTCGAGGACGTACCAGAGAGCTCCACCGGCAAGAGCAAGAAATCCAAGGCAGCACCACCAGAGACCAAGAAGGTGCCCGTCAAGGAGGACGGCACGGGTGGGGCTTTACCGTAAGCTCCACCCTTGATAGCAAATAGGAAAGCGCGCTCATCACCTTCCTGCGGGCGAATGTTGACGTGTTTGCATGGCAAGCGTCCGACATCCCCGGCGTTCCCAGAAGGTGATTGAGCACCATCTTGCTGTCTGTCCTCATGCGTGGCCCGTCAAGAAGAAGGTCAGGAAGCAAGCTTTGGAGCGGCAAGAGTTCATCATCGAAGAGATTGGGAAGCTAGAGGTGGCAGGCCTGGTCAGAGGAGTGCTCCACCCCACGTGGTTGGCCAACCCGGTGGTAGTGCGTAAGTGAAATGGGAAGTGGAGGCTGTGTATTGATTACACAGATATCAATAAGGCCTGTCCAAAGGTTCCTTTCCCTTTGCCACGCATCGACTAGATTGTGGACTCCACTGCCGAGTGTGACTTGTTGTCATTCCTCGACGCCTACTCAGGATACCACCAGATCTTCATGATGAAGGAAGACGAGGAAAAGACCGTGTTCATCACCTCATGTGGTACGTACTATTTTGTGTGGATGCCTTTCGGGTTGAAAAGCACTGGTTCAACATTTGCCCAAGCAGTCCAAATTGGTTTTGAGCCACAACTGCATAGAAATATGGAAGCTTATATGGATGACATAGTGGTCAAAACCAAGGACAAGGCCACGCTGGTGTAGGATCTAGAAGAAACATTTCCAAACCTGCGCAAGATCAACCTCAAGCTCAACCCAGAGAAGTGCGTTTTCGGCGTCCCATCTAACAAACTTCTTGGGTTCTTTGTGTCTCAACGCGGCATCGAAGCAAATCCTGAGAAGATCAAAGCAATTGAGCAGACTAAGGCACCAAAGCGAGTCAAAGACGTCTGTAGGCTTGCCGGCTGTGTTGCTGCTCTAAGTAGGTTCATCTCTAAATCTGCTGAGCGCGCCCTCCCCTTCTTCAAAGTTTTGAAGAAGGCGGGTCCAATAAAATGGACTCTGGAGGCAGAGGCAGCACTGCAAGATTTGAAGAGCTACCTCTCCTCCACGCCAATACTAGTCGTGCCCAAGCTGCAAGAGTCGTTGCTGCTATATCTAGAGGCAACGAATCAAGTGGTCAGTGTTGCGCTAGTAGCACAGAGGGAACTTGAGGAAGAAGCAGCAGTGACAGCAGAGCTGTCGGATGATGGGACAGAGCTCCCCCCGGCAGGGCCTGGTCTCGGCAAGACAGAGTCTGCGCGAGTGGGCGAAGCCGGACAGAAGAAGAAGGTGGTGCAACATCTGGTTTATTTTGTCAGTTCTCTCTTACAGGGGGGCTAGATCAAGATATTCTGGTATGCAGAAGCTACTTTTCAGCCTCCTCATGGCCTTGAAAAAGTTGTGCCACTATTTCCAAGCACATGAGACCACCGTCGTCACCCGCCTCCCTCTACAATGAATCTTGCACAACCCGGATGTGACTGGGAGGATTGTGGAATGGGCATTGGAACTGTCAAGCTTCGGCCTCAAGTTTGAATGTACTTCAACAATCAAGAGCCGAGCCTTGGCGGATTTCATAGCAGAATGGACCTCAACGCCCGACGAGGAGATTCAAGAGACCACCTTTCCCGGCAAGGAGACGAGCCGTGATTGGATCATGTACTTCGATGGGGCTTTCTCGCTGCAAGGTGCAGGTGCCAGCATGCTACTCGTTGCACCCACTGGAGAGCACCTCAAGTACGTGGTCCATATGCACTTTCCCCGGGAAAAATCAACAAACAACACGGCGGAGTACGAAGGATTGCTTTCCGGTCTCAGGATCGCGGCAGACCTCGGAATCAGGAAGCTCGTCATCAGAGGTGATTCACAGCTCGTCGTCAAGCAAGTTAACAAGGATTACCAGAGCCCGTTGATGGAAGCCTATGTGGATGAGGTGAGGAAGTTGGAGGAGCGTTTTGACGGTCTACAAGCGGAGCATGTTCCCCGAGCAGAGAATAGAATTGCCGACGACTTGTCAAAACGCGCTGCCCTCAAGTTGCATGTGGAACCAGGTGCCTTTGTGCTTCAATTAACCCAACCATCCGTTGAGCCATCAACAGGGCAGAACAAGTGAAGGAAAGTAGGCCCCGGCAAGTACTTCCGCGCTGAGCTCCCGCGAGCCACCGGCAAGGACGTTGCCAGGTGCCCCAAGCCTGCCGAGGGGCAGCAACCTCCGGCAGGACCCCAAGCCCTGGCCGTAGAGGCAGCTGCCCCCACGGCCGAAGATGAGCCTTTAGTCCTTGCCGTCGAGCCCCAGGCTCCAGCATGGGCGCAGCACACCGTCTGTTTTCTCCAAACAGGGGAACTCCCCAAGGAACAGGAAGAAGAAGAGAAAGTAGCTCATCGATCTAGCATGTACCAGTTTGTGGATGATGCCCTATACAGAAGGAGACCGAAGAACGTGAAATTGAAGTGGATTCCTCGGGAGAACGGACTGGAGCTGTTGGCAGAGATACATGGAGGCATGTGTGGCTCCCACATAGGGTCAAGAGCCCTTGCCGGCAAAGCATTCCGGCAATGTTTCTTCTGGCCCACCGCTCTCCAGGATGCAACCGCACTAGTAACCAAGTGTGAAGCGTGCCAGTTCCATTCAAAGAAGCTTCATCAGCCAGCCCAAGCTCTTCAGACAATCCCTCTTTCCTGGCCATTTTCGGTCTAGGGGCTTGACATACTGGGCCCTTTTCCCCGCGCTGTCGGGGGCTTTGAGTACTTGTACATCGCGATCGACAAGTTCACAAAGTGGTCGGAAGTGGAGCCGGTGAGAAAGGTGACAACACAATCATCCGTCAAGTTCTTCAAGGGGCTAGTCTTCCGTTTTGGTGTGCCTAATAGGGTCATCACCGATAACGGCACGCAGTTCACGAGCCGCACCTTCATGCAATACATCCAAGACCTCGGCAACAAGGTTTGTTTTGCTTCTGTTGCTCATCCCAGAAGTAACAGCCAAGCCGAGAGGGCAAATGCAGAAGTGTTGCGAGGCCTAAAGACAAGGACTTTTGACAAGCTACACAAGTGCGGAATGCCCTGGATTGACGAGTTGCCGATGGTTCTTTGGTCGATCAGAACGACGCCAAATCGAGCCACCGGCCAGACACCCTTTGCCCTGGTATACGGGGCAGAAGCAGTTCTCCCCACGGAACTCATATATGGGTCACCTCGAGTGCTCTCTTATAATGAGCTTGAGCAAGAGCAGTTGCGCCAAGATGATGCGACGCTCCTTGAGGAAGATCGTCTTCAGGCTGCTGTGCGGGCCGCTCGCTACCAGCAAGCCTTGCGCCGCTACCATAGCCGAAAGGTTCATGCCCGAAGCCTAGAGGAAGGCGACCTTGTTCTTCAGCGAGTTCAATCCGCCAAGAATTCCAGCAAGTTGACGCCGAAGTGGGATGGCCCTTATCGGGTAATACGCGTCACCAGGCCCGGTGCAGTCCACCTGGAGACCGAGGATGGGATTCCAGTGAGCAACTCCTGGAACATCGAACATCTTCGCAAGTTTTACCCATAAGGCGCGGTTGTCGGGCCTCCCGGCAGACCACTTTTTGTACAAGCCTTGCCGGCAAGGCATGTAACCCTTTGTACAAAGTCAGGCGCAGACCCTGAGCAGCAGATAAATAAATGAAGCACTGGCGCCCTAGAATGTAGCATGCATGCTAGGTTGAGTCTCTCTCTCGGTTGGGGTTGATAGTGCTTGGCGGCAACTAACCCCTAGCATAGAGGTCAAGTAATGTCTTTCTGTCTCTTCCAGTCCGTTCTTGGTTCGCAGGCTGCACAGGCGTTTCTGCAGAGCCGTTCTGAGGAAAGAAGACGGATCGACACCCCTGGCCCCGATAAGCCAAGGTTGTCGGGGGCTGCAAATTCAGATAAGTTTTCTCTCCCCTGCTATGCGTTTCCGTATGAAACTTGAACGTACGAAACTTCGTTCACTCCTATACCGCCGTGCTCCCACTTTCTATGCATGAAATCCCTTTCAGGCCGGAATTTGGTTGTAGTTGTGGTGGAAGGGAAACAAGCGAAGGGCCCGATCCTACTTTACCCCTACTCTCGCCAAGGGCGTGTGTATGGTCATGGTATAAAGCGGGAGGACGACAATGTCACATCCTAGCTAGTTCATGCATTAGAGTGTTGCATCATGTCTATTTTTCACAGAAACTTGAAATGGGGATGCCAGAAACCCCCAGCACCCCCCCTGAAACAACTAGGGTTTACTAAAATCCTTTTCAATGAACCTGAAATGCCCTCCATAAATGTTCACCATCTTTGGTCCTGGCTAAAACCTCTGCCAAAAATGGTTTCATATTTTTGGAGGCCATTTTGGATTTTTGCACAAGCCATAAGTATTTGCATTTGGGCATTTTAAATCCTATAAATATTTTTAAATGCCCAAATAATCTTGAAGGTATTTTTAGGCTGTTGAGAATAATTTCAAAGGTGCCTCAGAATATTTTTAGGATTTTCCCAAATGAAATAGTATTTTTACTATTTCAAAACACAGAACAGAAATAAATAAAAAGAGAGAAAACAGAAAGCAGAGGGGACTTACCTGGCAGCCCACCTGGCGGCCCAGCACTATGCTGGCCCGCGCCAGTCAGCTGCCTGCTCTCGCCAGAGCAGGCAGAGAGGTGACGCCGGCGAGCGCGAGCTCGCCACGGCGCCACCTGCTTGCTGCCTCGCCCGTGGATGCGCTGGACGACCCCCACGACGCGCCCCCGAGCCTCTGGACACCCCCTTTCTCCCCCATCGCCTCTCCCTCGCCTTCCTCCACCATGGCCGACGCAGCCGCTGCCACCTCGCCGGAGTAGCCGCGCCCACCGTCGACCTCGCGCCGTCCCACCGTGTCCAACAGCTCCGCCGTCGCCTACTCCTTCGAGCAGGTCGAGCCCCGAGCGCTCGCTTGCCCCGAAGCCTCTGCTCCGACCTTGCCTTCGCCGCTCACCGTCGGAGATCCCCTCCACCGTCACCACTGCAACAGCTCGCCCCCGACCTCGCCGTCCGCTCCGTCGCAACCACCGTGAGCCTGGCTGTCAGGACCCCGATTCCAAGTCACATCGATCTAGCCAGTAACACCTCATATCACTTTGCGGCCTCACGCACGGTATTCCCACGGGTGTCGCCTTACCATGGCCCGGGACCGTTTGCGTCTTTTAGCTCACGTATATGATAGTGTCGCTAGCATCCATATGACAGAGAACCCGGGCCGACATGACTAGTCGTGAACCCAAAGTGGCACTAACTTACGGGGACAGGCATACATGAATCAACATTGAGCATGTCGGTCAGCAGCATGCGAATCCGGGCTGTAGCACTGGGCTAACAGGACTCCGGGAACCCGGACTGTAGCAGGCTAGGCAGGACTCCGGATGTCACCGCGTGACATTTCCCCGAAGGGACAGACACAGGAACAAAGTGAATCACATGCCGGCCAGTCAAGTGTTCCGGAGCAGTAGTGTTGGGCTAGCAGGACTCCGGTGAACCGGGCTGTAGCGGACTACTATGGCTCATGGAAGCACAAGACTACATTTCCCCATAAGAGAGGCTACCAAGGATACACAACTAGGTTGTCGGATCCCACACATACCAAGCATTTCAATCATACACACAATATGCTCGATATGTGCAAATACAACATGGCATCACAACAAGACTCTACGACTCAGAGTATTTATTCATTAGGCTCCGAAGAGCCAGATATTACAAACATGGGTCTCATGACCCAACATTCAGAGCATACAAGTCAAAGCACATGCGGAAGCTTAACATGTCTGAGTACAGACATCTATAAATGAAAAAGGCTGAGAAGCCTGACTATCTACCAGATCCTGCCGAGGGCACAAGATCGTAGCTGAGGTAACAAGCTAAACGTCGAAGTCCACACGGAACTACTAGCAAGACTGACGTCTCTCTGCAAAACATAAAATAAGCAAACGTGAGTACAAATGTACCCAGCAAGACTTACATCAGGACTATCTATATATGCATCGGTATCAACAAAGGGGGTGGTGGAGTTTAACTGCAGCAAGCCAGCTTTGACTCGGTGGCTATCCTGAACTATGACTGCAAGTAACTCTTTTGAGGTGGCGCACACGAGTCCACATATTCACCATATCAATACACCACTATGGATCCGCTCCCGTCTCCCTACGAGAACGCCATCCATAGCACTCACGCTTATCTTGCGCATTTTAGAGTATCCACTTTCACTTGTCTATGAACTGTACAGGCAACCCAGAAGTCCTTTACCGTGGACACGGCTATTCGAATAGATCATATCAACCCTGCAGGGGTGTACTTCGTCACACACGCTCTCGCCACTTACCACCATGTACACCTCGTGTACCTCGGCAACCTTCAAGCGGAAGCCTGGCGAGGGAGTCGGCCACGACCTGACTAACCACACAAGTCTCTCGTCCAGGTTTATCGCCTATTCGGGATCCATCCGCAAGGAGATCCGGCCGGGGTGTCGCTCACGGCCCCAAACGATGTGAACAGGGTTCCCAAGCCCACCTCGACGGATGGATCTACGCTTGGTACACCGTGCCACGGTGCCTAGTCTGTCCCAAGCCCACCTGTACCGGGTACCACTTGGTAGACTACTAACACTACCTACAAACACCAGAAACTAGTTGCAACTCCTGGACAGAGATCAAGTTGATTAATAAGTCGAGAGGGGCACTTAAGCATTCCAATGTGTGGTTGTAACTGTTCAAGGATCACAAACACAGAACTCAGTTCCTGAGGACGGTTTCAATGAGACAACCCACCATGTACTCCTACATGGCCTCTCACCGCTACCTTTACCAAATCGTGTTCACACACTTAGCTCTCAACAGTAGGACATGTTCACCACATTCCAATTCATTCCCGACGAATCAGACCTGACACAACTCTAAGCAATAGCAGGCATGACAAATAAGCATGAATGAGTAGGCACATCAGGGCTCAAACAACTCCTACTCATGCTAGTGGGTTTCATCTATTTATTGTGGCAATGACAGGTCATGCAGAGGATAAAGGGGTTCAGCTACCGCAGCAAGTAACAGATAGATCGTTGTTGTCCTAATGCAGTAAAAGAGAGCAGGTGCGAGAGAGTGGGATTGTATCGGAATGAACAAGGGGGTTTTGCTTGCCTGGCACTTCTGAAGATAGCATTGAGTCTTCAGTAGTGTCAACGATCACAACGCCGGAACATCGTCTACCGAGAGGGGACAAATACCGGCAACAGAGAAGAAATACAATCAATGCAATGCACAATATGATGCATGATCATGACATGGCAATATGCTGTGGTTTGGGCTAATGCAACTAGCAACAAGTTAAATGGAGTTGGCTTGAATCAAAGATTCAAATTCAAACTCCATATGTGATTTCTTAAATGCCATTTAATTGAATTGTCCTAAACAGTAGTCATAAGTTGTTCTAACATGCATGGAAATGGTACAGATGGATAGATTGGATTTTTCTGATCATTTTTCATATATAAATGTTTTCCATCTGCGTTATAGATTATTTTCTATGATTTTTAGAAGTTTATAGGATTTTCTGGAATTCCTGAATTATTTTAAATCCAGAAAAAGATTAACTGCGTCAGCACTGCGTCATGCCTGTGTCAGCAGGTCAGCAGCGCTGACCAGGGTCAAACCTGACGTGTGGGGGTCCACACGTCAGTGACACCTGGTGCTAACCCGCGTTGACTAGCACTTTGACCTGCTGCGGGGCCCATTGTCAGTGGCTAAGGGCGGCTGAGCTGGCAGGGATTAGCGCTAATGACTGCGCCACGTCGGTCCTCGCCGGAGTTTCGCCTGCGACAACCAAAACTGCAGCGGCAACTCGCCAGACTTGAGCTACAGACGGCGGCTGGACGCGCGAAACCCACCAGGAGGTAGCCCACGCTCTTCCGCATCCAGAGGAGGTGTCAGAAGGTCGCGGGGTGGCCTGGTTCGCCGGCAGCGAGCACGAATGCGGCGGCCGCAGTTCGGGCACTGATGGTTTAGGCGCTGCAGCGCGTTTCGAGGCGAACTGGTGGGGTCTGCGGCTTCCTGAGGAAGCGCTGAGCACGCCTACGTGCTCTGGTGCGACGTGCGGGTGTTGCAACCGCGGCGGCGACATGGCCGGCGGCGGGGAGCACTCGGCTCCGGTGGTTGATGTGGCTAGGGGGCAAATCAGGCAACGAGGCATGGGGGAAACAGTGCAACGGCTCACCGCGGTTCTTCTGGTGCTGCTGGCGGGGCAGGGGAGGCACGGGGTCCGGCGAAACGACGGTGGGGATCACCGGCACCCGAGGTCGAAATCGGCGGCGTTGGAGATGCAGCAGAACTTCTGGCGCCGTGTGACTCGATGGAGAGGACGACGACGTCGTGGCGGAGCTTCTGGGCGCGTTGGTGAGGCGAGGGGAAGGCGGTGGCCGCGGTGGTGGTGATCGGCGGCGACGGGCTCGCTCGGGTGGCTGCGGCGCGAGCGCTGGGGGGGAGAGGGAGGAACCAGAGAGGGGGGAGATGCAGGGGTGTCGTGGCGCTCTTGGCGCCCTCCAGCAGCAGCGGCGGTAAGCAGGAGGTGGCCGCGCGCGTGCTGGCGTGCGGAGGCCACGCGCCCCTGCCTACTGGCGTGAGGTAGGGGATGACTGGCATCTCCAGTGGGCTGGGCTGCTACAGTAACGGGCCAAGGTAACTCTCTCTCTCTGCTTTCTGTTTCTGTTTTCTATTTATTTCTCTGTTTTGAATTAGTAAAAATACTAATTCATTTTGTAAGATCCTGAAAATAATTGTGGGCACTTTTGAAACTATTTCCAACAGCCCTCAAATGCTTTCAAGATTATTTGGATAGTTAAAATATTTTATAGAATTTAAATGTCCACATTCAAATACTTATGATTTAATTCAAAAATCCAGAATGTCCTAGAAAAAGTGTGCACCATTTTGCTAGGGGTTTTAGCCCAATCCAGAAATGATGAACATTTTATGAAGGCATTTTGGGATCATTGAAAATATTTCATTGTGACCCTAGTTGGATTTCATTTGGTGCTAGGGTTTGAACATCCCCATTTCAAGTTTAGGCAAAATTTAAACATGATGCACCAACCAAGCTAGTCCAAGTGCATAGCAAGGTTAGGGATGTGACAACTCACCCCCACTAAACAAAAATCTCGTCCTGAGATTCAAGCGTAGGGTAAGATGAAAGGGGAACACAAACTAACATAATCTTCACGATCCAATTGTTCTTCTCGAAGATGTTAATTCATTGCATCATCTTGATCTTGACATCTTTTCTTTCGGGAGCTTCATCCAACTATGATGACGGAAGAGAGGGAAACTCTACAGGATTGATCTTCTCGAAGATCGAGCTATACAAGATCAACTCGCGGAATGAGATGCTGAAACATCTCGAGTTGAGACACAAAACACATCGAGAGGGATGGAAGAACAAACGATGAGATTTGACTTGGTGGGCAACAATCCTACGCTTAGGTAGGATGGTGCATGGGTTCCAAAGTAGCGAGGAGTTAATTGCCATGACTCCATAACGGGGCACCTTAGGAAAGGTGACTCGTAGAATTCTTCCCTTAAGTGGCAAAAAGAATTACTTTTGATTTAGAGATCATTGAAACTCTTTATACCAGTCCAAGGCAAAACGCAACAATCGTTTGGCGGAGTACGAAGGATGGCACAATGGCGGTGCAAGCTGGGAACAAAATGCAAATGATGGGAATGATTCTAGTAACTGGGGAGAAACCCAACAGTAGAGAGTGATTCCACTATTGGAAAGGTTATAACATAACCGAGGAGATTGGGGCCAATCCCAGTTAGTGCTGACGATGACACCTAATGCTTGCGCGTGCTCTCAAGAACTTGAGCATTTCCATATTCATCAAGTTTTACCAATATCCGTGCCGAGGATCCTGGCATCCTTACTTCTATGATGAATAGTGATGGACAATGTGGATACAAAGGAAGATAACACCTTCTCAGACTTCCCCTTAGCGAGGCTAAGGAAACAGAATCTGGATGATCGACCGAGAGACATTTAGCACTCCGCTTCTAATGTTCTCCTCGATGTGCTAGTGCAACCCATTTGTTAAAATGGTTTGATACGTAGAACATCAAGTAAAAGGTCGGACTTCGGGAGCACAAGAGTCCATAAGGAATATCTACGGAAGTAGAATCTTATGAAATCCTTATGGAGAGGTGGCCAACTTCCTCAATCAAGATACTATAATAATAGGTCTTCCGGTTGGGTGTGTTGGCCACGACATCCACTCTACCGGTTACCGAGAGACCAATATTATAGCTCTTGGGAAACGTTCCAACCATCACATCTGCCCGAGATTCAGATCTGGTTGGTGGTAGGATATTCCAGACTCATCGAGTCTAGGAAGAAAATGAAGGTTTGCAACACCAACTGACGAGATGACGTTGCGAGATTCTCAGGGGATGAACTACGATAGCAAGCTCCAAAACATGAGCTGGTTCTGCTACAACATGTGAACACGCTGTCCCAGACAAGCATGACCACATAGTAGTCTTACAAGAAAACACTACCGAGCTCTGGTTGGGAACCATCATTAAGATAACGAAGTCTTGTGCATGTCCATCCGGGCCCTTCAGGAGTAGCGCATGAACTTCTTTTCTTTGAACAAATCAATCAGTGGCTTGGTGTGCTAGGAAATATCGATGGGATGGAGGTAGCTAATCTCTCAAGCCATGGTATACTTCGCATGTGCATGACTGACTTGGGATGATTCCAGAGGAAGCAAAACTAACTTTCTCGAATTCACGACGGCAACTTGCACCTAATGCACGTGAACTTGGAGAAAGCCACTTCTTGCACCAAACATATACCTCATGAACAACATGAAGGCAATGGTTACAAAGTTTTCAACACTAGGTTGATGTTCAACATGAATTAAGGAGGGGACAAGATGTTGTTGATGGGCTCAATAGCCACTCATCGGAGTTTCCATATCACTGGACTTCCACCATCATGTGAACACGGTGATAGCATTGGTCAGACCAAAGATGTAATGGTGTATGCTCGAGGAATCAACCACGAGTAAGACAACATTACGAACATCGTTGGTTCTGGTTTGATTTGGTAATAGCCCATACTCAAATCAAAGTTTGGTTAAGAGGATAGGTCCATTAATTGATCACGAGGACCAATCGTTGAAGAAATCATCTTTCTACAACAAACACACACAAGAGATATCCTTTGGAAAGAACTAAGTCAGGCAAGCTTTTATCTTCCAACTCTCCAAGTTGTTGTTTAGCTTAACCAACTAGCTCAAGGTATCCAACACAGATTCTTGGAGAAAGAGTGGTTTATAGGAAAACCATTTGATCACGAGCTCAACATAGCGGTCAGGTGTCAACCTGGTAACACTTCCGAGAAGATATTCGAGAAATCATGAACCACCGATATGTTACTAAGCTCGAGAACAAACTTGCTTTTCAGGGCAAAACGATGTGAACAAAAAGAGCGAGGAATTGATACAATCCTAACTCGTTGACCAAAGAGTGCACCAGGAAAAATGGACTAGGTAACACGATCAATCTCAGGATGATGATTGAATAACCGGCGCGCTAAGGATGAGAGTATTGTCATTAACTACCAAGCAACGAGTTGCTCAGAGTATTGATTTCACACATCACGGTTCACTTGTCGGTATTCCGGTTGTGACAACACGGAACCGAGGAATGAAAAATGATGGCGAGAAGTATCACTTAATCAAGAATTCATAAGAGGTGGTGCAATTCTCATGACACTCTTGACATAAAGATGGTGACGCTCCAAGGTAGAGCAGAGCAAAAGCTGGATTGGCATTTTGGCCTGCGGAATACACTTGCTTTGACCCAATCCTAGATATGGACGAGGTTTTGGAGTTTGTTTCTCCTAGTCATTCTGAAATAGAACGGCTTGACGGGCCACAAGGATAGTACGCATCGATGAACATGATCGCACACATACCCTTGACTATCAATTGATAGATGAAGGTCGGAATACAGCTAAAGAGGGACAACCCCAAAGAACATATGATTATCTGAGTTCTGGATGCATAAATTTAGTATGTCAAACAAGTTCAACATATTTCTTCCAGATAATCCATGCAGAAAGGTAGGACTGGCAGATTCACAATGCAGAATGGAGAACTCCTCAAGAGCGCCCTGGTTGTGATCTTTTGGTTAAAAGAACTTCTGCCATAATGGTTCATGGTATTGGAAGAATGAGATACCACGGACCTCGAAGACTATCACAAAGGTTACTAATATCCTAAAGGAACTAGCAACACTATCAACATGAAGTAAGTAGGGTGAATCTCGAGTTCAGAAACCCGGGAATAGAATGCCTACTAACTAAGTGGCATCACGGGATGCTTTCGAGAGTAATGGCCAGAATCATCACACTGGGGATGCAAGCATTGCTAGATTGCTAAGTGGTCCTCTAAGACACCTAGGGTCATAATAATAACTCCAACATATATGTCAAGGCAACAGAGTACCTCAACTCAACGATTAGTGTGGTTAATCTGGCCCAAAGGAACATCGGGAACGGACAGAAAGGATTTGCAAATGCATCAGACTATTTAGAAACTTGGGGTGACTCGGACAGCATAACGGCTGTGAATGCTCAAAAGATTTGAGACATCCTGCAAATTGGTGGCATAACCACTTAACATCACATTATCAGTGTTCGGAGATCAACTAAGAACACATGGAAGTAGTAGAAACTGAACTGAGGCTTCAGACCAACAATCCTACGAGTCTACGGATTAGTAACACGTGATCCTGATAGAAAGATGAGAAGCCTAGTTCTTAATCCCCGTAGAAGAGAAGAGGGTGACTCAGATCAGAAGGGCATAAGGTATAAGAAGTAAAAAGAGCCTTACGTTCCCTTCCACAATCAATTCCCTTATATAACTAAAGCATTTCTAGACTCAACTTCGACCAGTTTGGCTTGGTAATCCTACAGGCAGTCAGGCTCTGATACCAAAGCTGTCAGGACCCCGATTCCAAGTCACATCGATCTAGCCGGTAACACCTCATATCACTTTGCGGCCTCACGCACGGTATTCCCACGGGTGTCGCCTTACCATGGCCCAGGACCGTTTGCGTCTTTTAGCTCACGTATATGATAGTGTCGCTAGCATCCATATGACAGAGAACCCGGGCCGACATGACTAGTCGTGAACCCAAAGTGGCACTAACTTACGGGGACAGGCATACATGAATCAACATCGAGCATGTCGGTCAGCAGCGTGCGAATCCGGGCTGTAGCACTGGGCTAACAGGACTCCGGGAACCCGGACTGTAGCAGGCTAGGCAGGACTCCGGATGTCACCGCGTGACATTTCCCCGAAGGGACAGACACAGGAACGAAGTGAATCACATGCCGGCCAGTCAAGTGTTCCGGAGCAGTAGTGCTGGGCTAGCAGGACTCCGGTGAACCGGGCTGTAGCGGACTACTATGGCTCATGGAAGCACAAGACTACATTTCCCCATAAGGGAGGCTACCAAGGATAAACAACTAGGTTGTCGGATCCCACACATACCAAGCATTTCAATCATACACACAATATGCTCGATATGTGCAAATACAACATGGCATCACAACAAGACTCTACGACTCAGAGTATTTATTCATTAGGCTCCGAAGAGCCAGATATTACAAACATGGGTCTCATGACCCAACATTCAGAGCATACAAGTCAAAGCACATGCGGAAGCTTAACATGTCTGAGTACAGACATCTATAAATGAAAAAGGCTGAGAAGCCTGACTATCTACCAGATCCTGCCGAGGGCACAAGATCGTAGCTGAGGTAACAAGCTAAACGTCGAAGTCCACACGGAACTACTAGCAAGACTGACGTCTCTCTGCAAAACATAAAATAAGCAAACGTGAGTACAAATGTACCCAGCAAGACTTACATCAGGACTATCTATATATGCATCGGTATCAACAAAGGGGGTGGTGGAGTTTAACTGCAGCAAGCCAGCTTTGACTCGGTGGCTATCCTGAACTATGACTGCAAGTAACTCTTTTGAGGTGGCGCACACGAGTCCACATATTCACCATATCAATACACCACTATGGATCCGCTCCCGTCTCCCTACGAGAACGCCATCCATAGCACTCACGCTTATCTTGCGCATTTTAGAGTATCCACTTTCACTTGTCTATGAACTGTACAGGCGACCCAGAAGTCCTTTATCGTGGACATGGCTATTCGAATAGATCATATCAACCCTGCACGGGTGTACTTCGTCACACACGCTCTCGCCACTTACCACCATGTACACCTCGTGTACCTCGGCAACCTTCAAGCGGAAGCCTGGCGAGGGAGTCGGCCACGACCTGACTAACCACACAAGTCTCTCGTCCAGGTTTATCGCCTATTCGGGTTCCATCCGCAAGGAGATCCGGCCGGGGTGTCGCTCACGGCCCCAAACGATGTGAACAGGGTTCCCAAGCCCACCTCGACGGATGGGTCTACGCTTGGTACACCATGCCACGGTGCCTAGTCTGTCCCAAGCCCACCTGTACCGGGTACCACTTGGTAGACTACTAACACTACCTACAAACACCAGAAACTAGTTGCAACTCCTGGACAGAGATCAAGTTGATTAATAAGTCGAGAGGGGCACTTAAGCATTCCAATGTGTGGTTGTAACTGTTCATGGATCACAAACACAGAACTCAGTTCCTGAGGACGGTTTCAATGAGACAACCCACCATGTACTCCTACATGGCCTCTCACCGCTACCTTTACCAAATCGTGTTCACACACTTAGCTCTCAACAGTAGGACATGTTCACCACATTCCAATTCATTCCCGATGAATCAGACCTGACACAACTCTAAGCAATAGCAGGCATGACAAACAAGCATGAATGAGTAGGCACATCAGGGCTCAAACAACTCCTACTCATGCTAGTGGGTTTCATCTATTTACTGTGGCAATGACAGGTCATGCAGAGGATAAAGGGGTTCAGCTACCGCAGCAAGTAACAGATAGATCGTTGTTGTCCTAATGCAGTAAAAGAGAGCAGGAGCGAGAGAGTGGGATTGTATCAGAATGAACAAGGGGGTTTTGCTTGCCTGGCACTTCTGAAGATAGCATTGAGTCTTCAGTAGTGTCAACGATCGCAACGCCGGAACATCGTCTACCGAGAGGGGACAAATACCGGCAACAGAGAAGAAATACAATCAATGCAATGCACAATATGATGCATGATCATGACATGGCAATATGCTGTGGTTTGGGCTAATGCAACTAGCAGCAAGTTAAATGGAGTTGGCTTGAATCAAAGATTCAAATTCAAACTCCATATGTGATTTCTTAAATGCCATTTAATTGAATTGTCCTAAACAGTAGTCATAAGTTGTTCTAACATGCATGGAAATGGTACAGATGGATAGATTGGATTTTTCTGATCATTTTTCATATATAAATGTTTTCCATCTGAGTTATAGATTATTTTCTATGATTTTAGAAGTTTATAGGATTTTCTGGAATTCCTGAATTATTTTAAATCCAGAAAAAGATTAACTGCGTCAGCACTGCGTCATGCCTGTGTCAGCAGGTCAGCAGCGCTGACCAGGGTCAAACCTGACGTGTGGGGTCCACACGTCAGTGACACCTGGTGCTAACCCGCGTTGACTAGCACTTTGACCTGCTGCGGGGCCCATTGTCAGTGGCTAAGGGCGGCTGAGCTGGCAGGGATTAGCGCTAATGACTGCGCCACGTCGGTCCTCGCCGGAGTTTCGCCGGCGACAACCAAAACTGCAGCGGCAACTCGCCAGACTTGAGCTACAGACGGCGGCTGGACGCGCGAAACCCACCAGGAGGTAGCCCACGCTCTTCCGCATCCAGAGGAGGTGTCAGAAGGTCGCGGGGTGGCCTGGTTCGCCGGCAGCGAGCACGAATGCGGCGGCCGCAGTTCGGGCACTGATGGTTTAGGCGCTACAGCGCGTTTCGAGGCGAACTGGTGGGGTCTGCGGCTTCCTGAGGAAGCGCTGAGCACGCCTACGTGCTCTGGTGCGACGTGCGGGTGTTGCAACCGCGGCGGCGACATGGCCGGTGGCGGGGAGCACTCGGCTCCGGTGGTTGATGCGGCTAGGGGGCAAATCAGGCAACGAGGCATGGGGGAAACGGTGCAACGGCTCACCGCGGTTCTTCTGGTGCTGCTGGCGGGGCAGGGGAGGCACGGGGTCCGGCGAAACGACGGTGGGGATCACCGGCACCCGAGGTCGAAATCGGCGGCGTTGGAGATGCAGCAGAGCTTCTGGCGCCGTGTGACTCGATGGAGAGGACGACGACGTCATGGCGGAGCTTCTGGGCGCGTTGGTGAGGCGAGGGGAAGGGAAGGCGGTGGCCGCGGTGGTGGCGATCGGCGGCGACGGGCTCGCTCGGGTGGCTGCGGCACGAGCGCTGGGGGGAGAGGGAGGAACCAGAGAGGGGGGGAGATGCAGGGGTGTCGTGGCGCTCTTGGCGCCCTCCAGCAGCAGCGGCGGCAAGCAGGTGGTGGCCGCGCGCGTGCTGGCGTGCGGAGGCCACGCGCCCCTGCCTACTGGCGTGAGGTAGGGGATGACTGGCATCTCCAGTGGGCTGGGCTGCTACAGTAACGGGCCAAGGTAACTCTCTCTCTCTGCTTTCTGTTTCTGTTTTCTATTTATTTCTCTGTTTTGAATTAGTAAAAATACTAATTCATTTTGTAAGATCCTGAAAATAATTGTGGGCACTTTTGAAACTATTTCCAACAGCCCTCAAATGCTTTCAAGATTATTTGGACAGTTAAAATATTTTATAGAATTTAAATGTCCACATTCAAATACTTATGATTTAATTCAAAAATCCAGAATGTCCTAGAAAAAGTGTGCACCATTTTGCCAGGGGTTTTAGCCCAATCCAGAAATGATGAACATTTTATGAAGGCATTTTGGGATCATTGAAAATATTTCATTGTGACCCTAGTTGGATTTCATTTGGTGCTAGGGTTTGAACATCCCCATTTGAAGTTTAGGCAAAATTTAAACATGATGCACCAACCAAGCTAGTCCAAGTGCATAGCAAGGTTAGGGATGTGACACTGGCCACCTTCCCATCCTCTCCTCTCTCCCTCTCGAGCTCTGCAGCCACTGCACGTAGCTCACCCGTACGCGCCGCCGCACGAGCTCGTCGCCGACGAGGCTCCGGCCATCTAACGGTCGCACCACCGTGGCCGTTAGCTCCACTGCATCGCCAGGAGCCCGTAGCACCATCGCACGCCCCTCGCCGTGCTCTCTAGCAATGGGTTCGACTACGCCCGTACCCCGGCAGCCGCACGGCTCGTCGCCGGCGTCGATTCCGGTGACCCCGAGCTCCACCACCACCACCAGTCGATGCGGTTTGCTCCCAGCTACACGTAGGTACTCTCCGCCGTCCATTTGGTCGCCGGAGGAGGAATCCCGCACTCCACCGCCACGTCTGGACGTCGCCGGCGGCTAAACGCCGGCGAGTCAGCGTGGTTTGACCACGGGTTGAACCCCCAGAGTCACTGACAAGTGGGGCCCGCCTGCTAAATAATCTGAGTTAGAGTTTAAAATTAATCCTAATTAGTTAATTACCTAACCGTGACACTGACACAGGGGACCCACACGTCAGGTTTGACCTGGACGACCCCGTTGACCGCTGACGTCATCATGACACACTGCTGACGCATTAAGCAATTTAATTACTGGAATTATTCTTATATTGGAAATTCCAGAAATTATCACAAACTTCAAAAAATCATAGAAAATAATCTATAGCTCAGAATGAAAAGATTTATATATGAAAAATGATCAGAAAAATCCATTCTATCCATCTGTACTGGTTTCATGCATGTTTAAGCAAGTTAACCTACTGTTTAATGTAGAACAAGATAAAGCACTAAAAGAGGCCACATATGAACTTGGAGTTTGAGTCATTGATTCAAAATAGTCCAAACCCATCTGGTCCTAGTTGCATTAGCCCAATACATCCATTTTGCCATGTCTCATGCATGCATCATATTGTTGCACTTGCTTGGTGTTGATTGTGCTTCGATGTGTTCATTGTGGTAGGTTCTGCCTCCGAGGATATTCACGAGTATCCAACTGAAGGGCAGTATCCCACCACCACTCCGTCAGGCAAGCAACCCGTTGATCATTTCGATACAAACCCATCTTCTCGCCCTGCTCTCATTTACTGCATTAAGACAACGCGATTCAAACTGCTGTGTGTTGCGGTAGTTGAACCCACTATCCTTTGCATGACCTGTCATTGCCACAGTAACTAGATGAAACCCACTAGCATGTGTAGGAGTTGATTGAGCCATGTTGTGTTCCTACAATGCTATGCTTGCTACGCTTAGAGTCGTGTCAGGTCTGGCTCATCAGGGTGATGAACTAGAGTGAAAGTGTGTGTCGGTAATGAGAGTGAGGTGTTGAATACAATTTGGTAAAGGTATCGATGGAGGCCATGTAGGAGTACATGGTGGGTTGTTTCATTGAGACCGTCCCTAAGAACTGAGATCTGTATGCGTGATTTAAGATTCAGTTACTACCACGCATTAGGCCCGAAACCAATGGACCCCCTCGGCTTCTTAATCACCCTTGTCCTCTGTCCAGGAGTTGCACGTAGTTTCTGGTGTCTGTAGTAAGCTGGAGGCCGTGGACAGTGCTGAGCAAGGGGTGGGCTGTGATGCGGTAGGCTCGTCGCACGGTGTACCGAGTCGCCCATTTGGTGTCCGGGAACCCTGCACACATCGTTTGGGACCGTATGTGGAAACCTCGGCCGGACTCCCTGCAGATGGAACCTAAATAGGCGATAAACCTGGACTAGAGACTCGAGTGTTTAGGTAGGCTGTGGCCGACACCCACGTTGGGCTTCCGCTTGAAGGTTGCCGAGTACACGTCGTGTAGCGACGATAAGTGGTGAGAGCGTGTGTGACGAAGTACACCCCTGCAGGGTATAAAACTATTCAAATAGCCGCGTCCGCGGTAAAGGACTACTTGGTCGCTTATGCAGTTCATAGACAAGTAAATGGATACTACTAAAAGCCTCAAGATAAGTGTGAGTACCGCGGATGGCCCTCTCGTGGGATGACGAGGGAGGATCCACGGTGGGGTATTGAGATGGTGATTAGTGGACTCGTGTGCGAAAACTATTTCACAAGTGGTGTCTCGTAGGATAGCTTAGCCAAGAGTCAAAGCTGGCTTGCTGCAATAACTCCACTACCTTCTTGAGAATGAACATGTATAGTAGGATCTGTTGTAAGACTTGCTGAGTACCTTTGTACTCATGTTGCTTCAATTACTGTTTTCAGACGACAACACCGCCCCTTCTGATGGGTTCTACGTAGAACTCGACGACGATGAGTGACTTGCCACCCAGGTGGTGATCTAGGCTTGTGAAGGGCCTACGTAGATAGACAGGCTTCGTTAAGCCCTCTTTCTTTCTAGCGTCTGTACCCAGACAGTTTGCTTCCGCATGTGCTTGTATGATTGTATGACTTGAGTGTCGGGTCATGTGACCCCTATCTGTATGAACAAGTTATGTAAGGCTCTTCGGAGCCCTTTAAATAAAGTACTTTAAGTTGTAGAGTTTTGTTGTGATGCCATGTTGAATTTGCACATATCGAGCATATTGTGTGTATGATTGAAATGCTTGGTATGTGTGGGATCCGACAATCTAGTTGTTTATCCTTGGCAGCCTCTCTTATGGGGAAATGTAGTCTAGTGCCTCCTTGAGCCATAGTAGTCCGCTATAGTCCGGTTCACTGGAGTCCTGCTAGCCCAGCACTACTGCTCTGGACACCTGACTGGCCGGCATGTGATTCATATCGTTCCTGTGTCTGTCCCTTCGGGGAAATGTCACGCGGTGACATCCGGAGTCCTGCCTAGCCTGCTACAGCCCGGGTTCCCGGAGTCCTGTTAGCCCAGTGCTACAGCCCGGATTCACACGCTGCTGACCGACACGTTCGATGTTGATGCATGTATGCCTGTCCCCATACGTTAGTGCCACTTTGGGTTCACGACTAGCCATGTCTGCCCGGGTTCTCTGTCATATGGATGCTAGCGACATTGTCATATACGTGAGCCAAAAGGCGCAAACGGTCCCGGGCCATGGTAAGGCGACACCCGTGGGAGTACCGTGCGTGAGGCCGCAATGTGATATGAGGTGTTACAGGCTAGATCGGTGTGACTTGGGATCGGGGTCCTGACAGACAAGGTCTGTTGCTGGGCGACGTTGTTTATTTGAAATAACAAGGGCTCGCTCCTTAGTGTGGTCCTCGCTCACACACAAAAGAATCCGGCAAACACCCTTTTTCATTAATACGTTGATTAAACGAGTACAATTCATACGAAACATAAACATGAGCAAGGGGTTACAAAGTCTAAGTTCGACAAGTGCATGCAGGCTTAAGATCTAAACAAAGATAAGATGCATGTAATCCCTTTCTTGTCCCTCTCCTCAGCAAGCGGATCAGGATAGCAGGAGGGCAACAAGAGTACCTAGGCGAGGTACGAGCAGCAGAAGACACCAAGAGAACGTCCCGGCGGCCGCCCAGAGGAAGGCTGGTGATGATGGTGCCGGGGAAGAAGCTGGAAGATGAGGCAGCGGGCCGCCAATACGCGACGAAGGCGTTGATGCCATCGTACTCTGACTTGACAGCCTGCCACCCGCCTTCTTCGTCTTCTCCGGCCCTCTAGTGCCAGCCGCCCGAAGCAACGGCCTCGAGAAGTTCAAGGAGCTGTCTCAAGGAGCCGCCGCCAAGAGCTACCCCTCCCCGGCAAATCACTTTGCCGGGTAGAAGGCCAGGTGCAGATGGTGCTAATGTCGGCGTTGCCTAGGGACGGGGCGTCCGACGTCTAGTTGGACCTATTCCCGTCGTCCTCCCCACTTGTCCCCTCCTCGTCGCCGTCGCTCGAGCAGGAGCTCTCATCGTCGGTCGAGCTCTCCGCGCAGCACCCGAACCTGTGTCCCGAGCGCCCGAAGACCTTGACGGAGAGCAGGTCGCTCTCCACTAACTTGAAACACAGAATGTGCCCTTCATCAAGCAATGAGCACGTGCGAAGGTTTTCCAACCCCGACAAAGGAGCATCACATGAGGGACGGGGAACCTTGTATTCACCCACATGTCGCCGGTGCAACACCCCTTCATGTGAAGCCTCAGCCTCGGCAGCTGGTCGATCTCCAGCACCCTCGCAAACGCCTCGGGGCGGCGAAGGCGGCTATGCGGCAGCTCATGCAACTGCAAGATAAACTCCAGCACTGTGTCCCCGACATGGCCGCTCGACGAAGCAGGAGGAGATGGTGGCGGAGATGGTGACGACGCAGGTGTCCCCCTTCCGCACCCACCTCTGCCTCGACCGCCTCGCCGACTGCGGCCCCGTCCGGCGCCTCCGCCTCGAGCGTGGCCTTTGATACATCCATTTTGCATCATGCTTTTATATCGATATTTATTGCATTATGGGCTGTTATTACACGTTATGTCACAATACTTATGCCTTTTCTCACTTATTTTACAAGGTTTACATGAAGAGGGAGAATGCCGGCAGCTGGAATTCTGGGCTGGAAAAGGAGCAAATATTACAGACCTATTCCGCACAACTCCAAAAGTCCTGAAACTTCATGGAGGCACGTTTTGGAATATACAACAAATACTGGCAAAAGAATCCACCAGAGGGGGCCCACACCCTGGCCACAAGGGTGGGGGCGCGCCCTATCCCCTGGGCCTGCCCCCTGCCTCGTGGGCCCCCTGGCAGGCCTCCGGCACCCATCTTCTGCTATATGAAGTCTTTTACCCTGGAAAAATCATAAGCAAGCTTTCAGGAAGAAACACCGCCGCCACGAGGCGGAACCTTGGCGGAACCAATCTAGGGCTCCGGCGGAGCTGTTCTGCCGGGGAAACATCCCTCCGAGAGGGGGAAATCATCGCCATCGTCATCACCAATGATCCTCTCATTGGGAGGGGGTCAATCTCCATCAACATCTTCACCAGCACCATCTCATCTAAAACCCTAGTTCATCTCTTGTATCCAATCTTTGTCCCAAAGCCTCAGATTGGTACCTCTGGGTAGCTAGTAGTGTTGATTACTCCTTGTAATTGATGCTAGTTGGTTTATTTGGTGGAAGATCATATTTTCAGATCCTTTATGCATATTAATACCCCTCTGATTATGAACATGAATATGATTTGTGAGTAGTTACGTTTGTTCCTGAGGACATGAGATAAGTCTTGCTATAAGTAGTCATGTGAATTTGGTATTCGTTCAATATTTTGATGAGATGTATGTTGTCTTTCCTCTAGTGGTGTTATGTGAACGTCGACTACATGACACTTCACCATTGTTTGGGCCTATAGGAAGGCATTGAGAAGTAATAAGTAGATGATGGGTTGCTAGAATGACAGAAGCTTAAACCCTAGTTTATGAGTTGCTTCGTAAGGGGCTGGTTTGGATCCATATGTTTCATGCTATGGTTAGGTTTACCTTAATACTTCTTTTGTAGTTGCGGATGCTTGCAATAGGGGTTAATAATAAGTGGGATGCTTGTCCAAGAAAGGGCAGCACTCAAGCATCGGTCCACCCACATACCAAATTATCAAAGTAACGAACGCGAATCATATGAGCGTGATGAAAACTAGCTTGACGATAATTCCCATGTGTCCTCGGGAGCGTTTTCCGTCATATAAGAGTTTCTCCAGGCTTGTCCTTTGCTACAAAAAGGATTGGGCCATCTTGCTGCACCTTGTTTACTTTCATTACTTGTTACCCGTTAGAAATTACCTTATCACAAAACTATGTGTTACCGATAATTTCAGTGCTTGCACAGAATACCTTACTAAAAACCGCTTGTCATTTCCTTCTGCTCCTCGTTGGGTTCGACACTCTTACTTATCGAAAGGACTACGATAGATCCCCTATACTTGTGGGTCATCAAGACTCTTTTCTGGTGCCGTTGTCGGGGAGTGAAGCGCCTTTGGTAGGTGGAATTTGGTAAGGAAACATTTATATAGTGTGCTGAAATTTACTGTCACTTGTTACTATGGTACATAATCCTTTGAGGGGCTTGTTCGGGGTATCTTCACCCCGGCCAGTAGAGAAAAGAGTTGCTCCTCAACCTACTGAACCTACTGAAAATGTTTACTTTGAAATTCCTTCCGGTATGATAGAGAGACTGCTAGCTAATCCTTTCACAGGTGATGAAACAATACATCCCGATTTACACCTAATCTATGTGGATGAAGTTTGTGGATTATTTAAGCTTGCAGGTATGCCCAAGGATGTTATCAAGAAGAAGGTCTTCCCTTTATCTTTGAAGGGAAAGGCATTGACATGGTTTAGACTATGTGATGATATGGGATCATGGAACTACAACCGATTGAAATTGGAATTTCATCAGTAGTTTTATCCTATGCATCTTGTTCATCGTGATCACAATTATATATATAATTTTTGGCCTCGCGAAGGAGACAACATTGCTCAAGCTTGGGGACGCTTAAAGCAATGTTATATTCATGCCCCAATCATGAGCTCTCAAGAGAAATTATTATTCAAAACTTTTATGCTCGGCTTTCTGTCAATAATCGCTCCATGCTCGATACTTCTTGTACTGGATCTTTTATGATGAAGACTATTGAATTCAAATGGGATTTATTGGAAAGAATTAAACGCAACTCTGAAGATTGGGACCTCGACGAAGGTAAGGATTCAGGTATAACACCTAAGTTTGATTGTGTTAAATCCTTTATGGATACCGATGTTTTTCATGAATTTAGCACTAAATATGGACTTGACTCTGAGATAGTAGCTTCTTTCTGTGAATCCTTTGCTACTCATGTTGATCTCCCTAAGGAGAAGTGGTTTAAATATAATCCTCCCATTGAAGTAAAAGTTGAAGAAAAGACTATCACTTATAATGTTGATCCTATTGTTCCTACTGCTTATATTGAGAAACCACCTTTCCCTGTTAGAATAAAGGATCATGCTAAAGCTTCAACTGTGGTTCGTAAGAGTAATACTAGAACACCTACACCCCCTGAGCAAATTAAAGTTGAACCTAGTATTGATATGGTTAAAGATCTCTTGGCTGATAATATTCATGGGCATGTTATTTACTTCTGTGATGAAGCTGCTAGAATTGCTAGACCTGATACTAAAAATAAACATAGACCTGTTGTAGGCATGCCTGTTATCTCTGTTAAAATAGGAGATCATTTCTATCATGGCTTATGTGATATGGGTGATAGTGCAAGCGCAATACCTCATTCCTTATACAAAGAAAATATGGATGATATTGCACCTGCTGAGATAGAGGAAATTGATGTTACAATTAAGCTTGCCAATAGAGACACTATTTCACCAGTTGGGATTGTTAGAGATGTTGAAGTCTTGTGTGGGAAAGTTAAATATCCTGCTGATTTTCTTGTTCTTGGTTCCCCACAAGATAACTTTTGTCCCATTATATTTGGTAGACCCTTCTTGATACTGTTAATGCTAGGATATACTGCAAAAAGGATGCTGTTACTATTGGTTTAGGGGATATGTCTCATGAGTTTAATTTTGCTAAATTTCGTAGACAACCCCATGATAAAGAACGGCCTTGTAAAGATGAAATTATTGGTCTTGCTTCTATTACCGTGCCTCCTAATGATTATTTAGAGCAATATTTGCTCGACCATGAAAACGATATGTTTATGAATGAAAGAAGAGAAATAGATGAAGTATTCTTTAAACAGTGACCTATATTAAAACACAACTTGCCTGTAGAAATCCTAGGGGATCCTCCTCCACCCAAGGGTGATCCCGTGTTTGAGCTTAAACCAGTACCTGATACTCTTAAATATGCTTATCTTAATGAAAAGAAGATATATCCTGTTATTATTAGTGCTAACCTTTCAAAGCATGAGGAAAAGAAATTATTGAAAACTCTGAAGAAGCACCGTGCTACTATTGGATATACTCTTGATGATCTTAAGGGCATTAGTCCCACTCTATGCCAACACAAAATAAAATTGGAGAAAGACGCTAAACCAGTTGTTGATCACCAACGACGGTTAAATCCTAAGATGAAAGAAGTGGTAAGAAAAGAAATACTAAAGCTTTTGGAAGTAGGTATAATTTATCCCGTTGCTAATACGTAGTGGGTAAGTCCTGTCCATTGTGTCCCTAAGAAGGGAGGTATTACTCTTGTTCCTAATGATAAAGATGAATTGATCCCACAAAGAATTATTACAGGTTATACAATGGTAATTGATTTCCGCAAATTAAACAAATCTACTAAAAAGGATCATTACCCTTTACATTTTATTGATCAAATGCTAGAAAGATTATCCAAACATACGCACTTTTGCTTTCTAGATGGTTATTCTGGTTTCTCTCAAATACATGTGTCAAAAGAGGACCAAGAAAATACCACTTTTACTTGCCCTTTCGGTACCTTTGCTTATAGACGTATGCCTTTTGGTTTTTTGCAATGCACCTGCTACCTTTCGAAGATGCATGATGGCTATATTCTCTGATTTTTGTGAAAAGATTGTTGAGGTTTTCATGGATGATTTCTCCCAATATGGAACTTCTTTTGATGATTGCTTAAGCAACCTTGATCGAGTTTTGCAGAGATGTGAAGTGTCAGGACCCCGATTCTAAGTCACACTGATCTAGCCTGTAACACCCAATATCACTTTGCGGCCTCACGCACGGTATTCCCACGGGTGTCGCCTTACCATGGCCCGGGACCGTTTGCGCCTTTTGGCTCACGTATATGATAGTGTCGCTAGCATCCATATGACAGAGAACCCGGGCCGACATGGCTAGTCGTGAACCCAAAGCGGCACTAACTTACGGGGACAGGCATACATGAATCAACATCGAGCATGTCGGTCAGCAGCGTGTGAATCCGGGCTGTAGCACTGGACTAACAGGACTCCAGGAACCCGGGATGTAGCAGGCTAGGCAGGACTCTGGATGTCACCGCGTGACATTTCCCTGAAGGGACAGACATAGGAACGGAGTGAATCACATGCCGGCCAGTCAAGTGTTCCGGAGCAGTAGTGCTGGGCTAGCAGGACTCTGGTGAACCGGGCTGTAGCGGACTACTATGGCTCATGGAAGCACTAGACTACATTTCCCCATAATAGAGGTTGCCAAGGATAAACAACTAGATTGTCGAATCACGCACATACCAAGCATTTCAATCATACACACAATATGCTCGATATGTGTAAATACAACATGGCATCACAACAAAACCCTACAACTCAAAGTACTTTATTTAAAGGCTCCGGAGAGCCATACGTAGCATGTTCATACAGATAGGGGTCACATGACCCGACACTCAAGTCATACAAACATACAAGCACATGCGGAAGCAAACTTGACTGAGTACAGACAACTAGAAAGAAAGAAGGCTTGACGAAGCCTGTCTATCTACATAGGCCCTTCACAAGCTCAGATCACCACTTGGGTGGCATGTCACTCGTCAACGTCGAGATCTACATAGAACCCATCGGAGGGGGCGGTGTTGTTGTCTGAAAACAGTAATTAAAGCAACATGAGTACAAAGGTACTCAGCAAGTCTTACAACAGATCCTACTATACATGCACATTCTTAAGAAGGTAGTGGAGTTATTGCAGCAAGCCAGCTTTGACTCTTGGCTAAGCTATCCTACGAGACACCACTTGTAAATAGTTTTCGCACACGAGTCCACTAATCACCATCACAATACTCCACCGTGGATCCTCCCTCGTCATCCTACGAGAGGGCCATCCGCGGTACTCACACTTATCTTGAGTCTTTTAGTAGTAACCATTAACTTGTCTATGAACTGCATAAGCGACCAAGTAGTCCTTTACCGTGGACGCGGCTATTCAAATAGTTTTATACCCTGCAGGGGTGTACTTCGTCACACATGTTTCCACCACTTAGCGTCTGCACACGACATGTGCTCGGCAGACTTCAAGCGAAAGCCGACGTGGGTGTAGACCACGACCTGACTAACCAGACAAGTCTCTAGTCCAGGTTTATCACCTATCCGGGTTCCATCCGCAAGGAAATCTGGCCGGGGTGTCCTCAACGGTCCCAAACGATGTGTGCAGGGTTCCCGAGACACCAAACGGGTGACTCGGTACACCGTGCCACGAGCCTACCGCGTCATAGCCCACTCCTAAGGTCAGCGCTGCGCACGGCCTCCAGCAACTACAAACACCAGAAACTACTTGCAACTCCTGGGCAGAGGCGAGAGGGGTCAGTAAGTCGAGCGGGGTCATATTTCAGGGCCCAATGTCTGGTAGTAGCTGAATCTTAAATCACGCATACAGATCTCAGTTCTTAAGGACGGCCTCAATGAAACAACCCACCATGTACTCCTACATGGCCTCTCATCGATACCTTTACCAAATCATGTTCAACACTTCACTCTCATTATCGACACAACCATTCACTCTAGTTCATCACCCCGATGAGCCAGACCTGACACGACTCTAAGCATAGCAAGCATAACATGGTAGGAAACACAGACATGGCTCAATCAACTCCTACACATGCTAGTGGGTTTCATCTAGTTATTGTGGCAATGACAGGTCATGCAGAGGAAGTGGGTTCAACTACCGCCACACACAGCAGTTTGAAACGCGTTGTCTTAATGCAGTAAACGAGAGCAGAAGCGAGAAGTTGGGTTTGTATCTAAATGATCAATGGGTTTCTTGCCTGACAGAGTGGTAGTGGGATACTGCCCTTCAGTTGGATACTCGTGAATATCCTCGGAGGCAGAACCTACCACGAAGAACACATCGAAACACAATCATCACATGGCAATATGCAACATTATGATGCATGTAATGACATGGCAAAATGAGTGTTTTTGGCTAATGCAACTTAGAACAGATTGGTTTGAGTTCATTTGAATCAAGGATTCAAATGCTAACCCAAAGTAAGAGGTCAAATACTGCATTTACTTGTTTCACCTAAACAGCAAGGTTAAAGTGTTCTGACATGCATGAAACCAGTACATATGGAAAGATTGGATTTTTCTGATTATATTTCATATATAAATCTTTGCATTTGGAGTTACAGATTAATTTCTATGAATTTTTGAAGTTTGTAGTATTTTCTGGAATTTCCTGTATAAGAACAATTCCAGTAAATGATTTACTGCATCAGCATTGCATCAGGGTGACATCATCAGTCAGCAGAGACGGTCCAGGTCAACCCTGACATGTGGGTCCCGTCTGTTAGTGTCAATTAACTAACTAAGTTTAGTTAGCGTTAAACTAATACTAACTTAGTTTA
Organism: Triticum aestivum; assembly: GCF_018294505.1. Classification (NCBI taxonomy): domain Eukaryota; kingdom Viridiplantae; phylum Streptophyta; class Magnoliopsida; order Poales; family Poaceae; genus Triticum; species Triticum aestivum. The sequence continues at coordinate 142,427,716 of NC_057808.1, read as the reverse complement.
GTTAGTGGCCTGGGGCCCACACGTCAGTGACCCAGGGGGTCAAACTGGGCCCACCCAGTCAACGGTCAGCGGGTCAACTCGCCAGCGTTTAGCCACCGGCGAGGCCAGATGCGGCGGTGGGCTGCGGGTTTCGTGCTCCGGCGACCAAATGGGCGGCGGAGACCATCTACGAGTAGCTAGGAGCAAGCCGCGTCGAGTGGTGGTGGTGGTTGGGCTCGGGGTCGCCGGAAACAACGCCGGCGATGAGCTGTGCGGCTGCCGGGGTTCGGGTGAGCGCGGGCTCGTCATTAGGGGGCAGGCCGAGGTGCGTGGAGTGGTGCTACGGGCTCCTGGGGATGCGGTGAGTGTGTTGGACAATGTGGCTTGGCCGTTGGATGGCAGGAGTCACGTCGGCGACGAGCTCGGCGGCGGCGCGTGCGGTGATGCTTCGTCCAGTCGCTACGGTGCTCGAGAGAGAGAACGGAGAGGATGGGGAGGTGGCTAAGCTCACGGCGATCAGGTTGGAGTAGTCGGCGAGGTCGGGACGAGCTGGTGCGGCGGTGACGGCGAAGGGGATCTCCGGCGGTGGCGGAGTCAGGCGAGGTCGTTGCAGAGGCTTCGGGGCAAGCGAGCGCTCGGGGCTCGGCTTGCTCGACGGAGAGGAGGGCGGCGGAGCTTCTGGACACGGCGGCGCGGCGCGGGGACGACGGTGGACGCGTCTACGTCGGCGGTGCAGCTGCGGCGGCATCGACCATGGTGGGAGAGGGCGAGAGAGAGAGGCAGGTGGAGAATGGATGTGTCCAGGGGGTCGGGGCGGCGACGTGGGACTCGCCCAGGTGTCCAGGGGCGTGGGCGGCAAGCAGGTGGCGCCGTGGCGAGCTCGCGCACGCCGACGTCACCTCCCTGCCTGCCTGGCAGGGAAGAAGGAGCTAGCTGGCATGGGCCAGCACAGCGCTGGGCCGCCAGGTGGGTCGGCTGGTGGGTTGCGGCCAGGTAAGTTGTTTCCTTTTTATTTTCTGTTTTCTTTTATTTCTGCAAGTTTGTGGCATTTCTAAAAATACCTAGGCATTTCCAAAAATCACCAAACTACACATGCTCACTGTATGGAACATATCCAACATGGAACATTTCAGTTTGGGATTATTTGGGCATTTAAAATATTTACTAGCATTTAAATGCCCAAATGCAAGTTACATATGATTTAATTCAATGATCTTGTGATGACCTAGAAAATTGTGAACCCATTTTGTCAGAGGTTCTAACCCAAGACAAAAAGGGTGGACTTTTTAGAAGGGCATTTCAGGTTCATTGAAAATGATTTTAGTGAACCCTAGTTGTTTTCAGGGGTGCTGGGGGTTCTGTCATCCCCATTTCAATTTTTTGGAAAAATAAACATGATGCAACACTCTAATGCATGAAGTAGCTAGGATGTGACAACTCACCCCCACTCAAAAGAATCTTGTCCCGAGATTTAGGATCCTCCGGGAAGAAGGTGGGGTACTCAAGTCGAAGACGATCCTCCCTTTCCCAAGTAGCTTCTTTCTCGGAATGGTGTGACCATTGAACCTTGAGAAACTTGATATTCTGGCGTCGAGTGGTATGCTCGGCTTGATCAAGGATGCGAACGGGATATTCTCAATATGTGAGATTATCTTGGAGATCAAGCGTTTCATGGTCCACTCCACGGATAGGATCTGAGAAGCAACGCCTGAGTTGAGAAACATGGAAGACATCATGAACTCTGGAAAGATGCGGAGGTAGTTCCAATTGGTAGGCAACTTCTCCTCCTTTGGCAAGAATGCGAAAGGGTCCAATGTAACGAGGAGCCAATTTGCCTTTGATACTGAAACGATGGGTTCCCTTCAAAGGAGTAACCCGAAGGTAAGCCTTCTCGCCAACTTCATAAGTCATGAGCTTATGTTTGCGGTCATATTGGCTCTTTTGACGAGATTGGGCTGTTTTCAATATCTCACGAATAATGCGAACCTGCTCTTCTGCTTCCTGAATCATATCCGGGCCAAAGAGTTGTCTTTCCCCGGTTTCTGACCAGTTAAGAGGCGTTCGACATTTTTGTCCATAGAGAACTTCGAAAGGAGCCTTGCCGAAGCTAGCTTGATAGCTATTGTTATAAGCGAACTCGCGAATGGAAGGCATTTCTCCCAATCCATACCGAAAGAGATGACAGAAGCTTAGAGCATATCCTCTAGAATTTGATTGACTCGTTCTACTTGACCACTTGATTGGGGGTGGAAGGAAGTGCTAAAGGAGAGACGAGTTCCCATAGCATTTTGGAAACTCTCCCAAAATCGAGAGGTGAAAAGACTTCCACGGTCTGAGTTAATCTCCAATGGAACACCATGAAGAGACACTATTCGGGAGATGTACAAGTCAGCTGGCTGGCTAGCGGTTATACTCTCACGAATATGTAGGAAGTGGGCTACTTTGGAAAGAGGATCGACAACGACGAAGATAGCATTATTCCCTCTTTTGGTCCTGGGAAACCCGGTAATGAAATCCATACCGATTTTATCCCATTTCCATTCAGGAATAGCAAAAGGTTGAAGGTGCCAGTAGGCCGTTGATGCTCTGCTTTAACGCGACAACAGATGTCGCAATTAGCAATGTATTGAGCGATTTCTTTCTTCATCCCAGTCCACCAAAACCTCTGGCGTAGGTCTTGATACATTTTAGTACTACCGGGATGAATGGTGAGAGGAGATTCATGAGCTTCCTTAAGGATCAATTGTCATAGATGTCGGTTCTTGGGAACCACTAGACGGTTTTCAAAGAAGACAACACCTCGATCATCCATAGAGAAACATTTAGCAACTCCACTAGCAATGTTTTCCTGGATGCGAGATATGCCCTTATCACGCTTCTGGGCAGCTATGATTTGATCCGTAAGGTTAGGTTTCACCACCAGGGTTGTTGAGGATATAGACCTTAGAGTCACCCGCCAGGAGGGGCCGGGTTACTCATATGGTCATCACCAGAAGCCCGGAGCGAAGCTTGAAGATGATGGGCCAGAGATGGGCTTAAGACCCGGATATGGCTTAAAGCCCGTAGTACAATCATTATTATGGTAGAACTTGTAGTGTAAGGCAAGAATAGTTGAGAGTCTGAGCCGGACACTCTTATGAGCCGGCCGGGACTCTGAGAGCTGCTGGGCGTCAGCCTCCCTATATAAAGGGACGACCCGGCAGCGGTTTAGGGACAAGAACAATCTCATCGAGAGCCGGGCATAGCAGTTTAGCTCCATGGTGATCGTAACCCTAATCAATACCACCTCAAACTGGACGTAGGCTTTTACCTTCACTGTAAGGGGCCGAACCAGTATAAACCCTCGTATTCCTTGTCCCGCTTAACCCCTTTAAGCTTCCTAGTTGCGATGGCTCCATGACTAAGTCCTAGCTCGAGGACATCTGCCATGACAATTCCACGACAGTTGGCGCCCACCGTGGGGCCAGCGCACGGTGGATTTGAGTTCTTGAAGGGCAGCTTCGAAGGGCTCAAGGGATATGTTGTGGGCTGGATGACCAAGAGTCGTCGCGGCAAGCTCTACATCGACGATGCAAACTGAGGCCCCGACGCCGGCTCAATTGAGTACGGGTACCGGGTCCCCTTCGGCGGAATTCATGTTTTCATTGGCAAGATTGGTGAGCCGGGCCCTGAGCCGGGTCTCTGCGCCGATCTCGTCGAGACGGCTCAGCGTGCGCGACCCGCCCGGGCCCAGCCTGCCTTAAGGCATGCTTTTGTGGGGTGTATCCATGGAGGACTCTCTGATCGATCTGGATCTAGTGATGAGACGGCCGCCGGCTCTGACGGCGAGTCGGCCACCGATGAGTCAAACTCGTTGTACCAACTTCAAGATGGCAGGCTCATGGGTTGTTCCGATGGTGACAGTATTCCGGACCTATTTGAGCCGCCGAGTCAGGTTGGAGTCTTTATGGCTGGTGCGCAGCCTGTTCAGAACCCCGCTGCTGGAGCGGGAAACCCGGTGCCTTCTCCGGCTCAGGTACTGATGGATCTCACGGACAAGTTGACGGCCCTGTTAACCGCCATGGTTGACCCGGCAGATCAAGCCCAGCACGATACGGAGGTGGCACAGTTAAAATTGGATCTAGTGAAAGCTAAGGAGGATCTTGCAGCGGAAGGGATCAGGATGGCTGCGGAGAGGGCGGCTCTCGATGCCCAAACTCAGCTGATTCAGGCGCGGTCCTTCCAGCTCACGATGGATCAAAACGCGTCCAATGAGGTCCTGACAAGGAGGCATCAAAAGGCCCAATCTCGACTCCCTCCGGTTTACGATCCACGCAACCTCTTCAACACGCCAGGTGCAGGGTCTAGTAACCCGCCAGGGGTCACAGTGCCCGGGTCTGGGACCCCTATTCAGCCACAAGTGATGGGGCCCCCAGGTGCCCCCTGCCCCGCCTCAGTACGTGCCAATACCACCGGGTCATTATAATAACCCGCTGGAGAACATGGTCGCTGCGGCAGCACGGCTGGCGGCTCTCCCAGTCGACGGCGACTCTCCGACGGCTATTGAAACCCGCCGGGTCAGGGAACTCCTTCAGACAGCACTGGCACAACAAGAGGCGTACTCCTACAGCCGGGACAGGATCCACTCGACCCCTCGTCCAGGCCGGAGCCCGAGTTACAGCAGACACATGGTCTCAGCGACCGGCTCAAGTAACATCCGACGCCATGACCCGCCCCCTGGCCATGGCCCGGCTCATAATGGAGCCTTTCACGCAGCAGACCAAGACAGAGCGCGGCAAGAGGCGGAGCAGGTGCCTCAGTTGACGGCTTACCAGACTCCCCCGGCTTATCCGACGACGTCCGTCGGTGTGGGTATCCCTACCAGGACTGGGGTGTCCCTTGCTTAGTGCCAGCTATCCGCAATGAACGTCTACCCAAGGACTTCAAAGGCCCTAGGAAGGTGCCCAATTACACGGCTGACTTACAACCCGCAGCCTGGATCGAGAGTTACGAGATGGCCATGGAACTACTGGAGGTCAGTGAGGCGGCAATGGCCAAGTACTTCACCATGATGTTGGATGGGACTGCCCGCACTTGGTTGAAAGGGCTACCACCGAATTCCATCGGGTCTTGGGCTGAGCTGAAAGCCCGGTTCATCCAAAACTTCAAAGATACCTCTAGGCAGTCTATGTAAATTGTGGATTTGACTAACTGTAAGCAGCAGGAGGGTGAATCCACGACTCATTGGGTTCGCCGGGTCAAGGAGATCATACATTCATCGGATAAGATGGATGCCGGCTCAACAGTCTTAATGTTGGAGCTGAATTGTCGTTTTGTGCCCCTGAAGATGAAACTCGGGCGGCTTAAGCGCGACTGCAATGATATGGGTACACTAATGGCGGCTCTTGTCAAGTATGCCGATTCTGATGGTACCAAGGATCCCCCTTCAGATGAGGAAAGGACAGGGAAGGGAAAGAAGAACGGCAATGGCAAGGGTCCTCAGCATAACCCGGGGAACCAAGGAGGAGGCAAGCGCAAGGCTGACAGCAGCCTAGAGTTTGTGGCCAACGCCAGCTCACAAGGGAATAACCAGCGACGTAAGGGGAGGCCCCCTCCCCGAGGCGGCGGGTCAGGTCCGACGCTGGAGCAGCTGTTGAATGAGCCTTGTCCAAGGCATGGCTCTAGAGAGAAGCCAGCGACTCATCTGTGGAAGGATTGTGCAATCATGAAGGCCTTTAAGAATTACAATGGCCCGGGTGGCGGCTCAGGCGCCGGCGGCTTTCATGGCCCGGGCGGCGGCTCAAATTCTAATCCTCAGAACGGTCAAGGGGGCTTCAATCAACAGTCTGGCCAGGGTCATCAACAGCAGCAGGGGGGTTATCAGACCAATCCAAAGCAGCTTAGCGGTGGACAGTACCATGTGTTTACCACCAGCTTGTGTAAGCGAGATCAGAAGCTTCATAAGAGGGATGTGAATGCTGTTGAGCCTGCGGTTCCACGCTACTTGCGGTGGTCTGAGCAGCCTATAGTGTGGAGTAGGGAGGATCACCCTCCCCGGGTGGATAACCCGGGCCACTTGGCCTTAGTGGTGGCTCCTCAAGTGGGAGGATATAAATTCACAAAGGTGCTCATGGACGGAGGCAGCAGCATCAACATCCTCTATTATGAGACTTTTCGCCGTATGGGGTTGGTTGATAAGAACCTTAGCCAGTCAAACACTATCTTCCATGGTGTGGTACCTGGTAAGTCGGCTTATCCAGTCGGCAAGATCGAATTGGAAGTGGCCTTTGGAGATGAGAACAACTACAGGGTGGAAAAATTGACCTTTGAGGTGGTTAAGATAAGAAGCCCGTACCATGCTATATTTGGGAGGCCGGCTTACGCCAAGTTCATGGCTCGGCCGTGTTATGTGTACTTACAGCTCAAGATGCCGGGTCACAACGGGACCATTACGATTCACGGCAGCCGGAAAGTGGCTCTGGAGTGTGAGGAAGGCGATGCGGCTTATGCAGAATCTGTTTGTGCAACAGAGGAGTTGAAGTTTTACAAAGACAAGTTGACCCAACAGATATGACCTCTCTGAAAAAGCCAACTACAAATCAAGAGCCGGCAATGAAATTTAAGTCGGCTGATGAGACTAAACTTGTTGATTTTGTTCCAGGTGACTCATCTCAGCAGTTTAGCATCAGTGCCAATCTGGATCCAAAATAGGAAAGCGCGCTCATCGAGTACATCTGTGAGAATAGGGACATCTTCGCATGGAAACCTTCTGACATGCCAGGTGTACCTAGAGAACTCGCTGAGCACACTCTCAATATTGATCCGAAATTTAAGCCGGTCAGGCAGTTCCTTCGGCGGTTTAATGAAGAGAGGCGGAAAGCTATTGGTGAAGAGGTGGCCCGGCTCTTGGCGGCCGGATTTATTGTTGAAGTCTTCCACCCAGAGTGGTTGGCTAACCCGGTGCTCGTACTCAAGAAGAACGGCACTTGGCGGATGTGTGTGGACTACACGGACTTAAATAAGGCGTGTCCGGCTGATCCTTTTACCCTTCCCCGTATTGATCAAATTATTGATGCTACGGCCGGTTGTGCGCGTTTAAGTTTTCTGGACGCTTATTCTGGATATCATCAGATTAAAATGGCGGTTAAGGACCAGGAGAAGACGGCGTTCATCACTCCCTTTGGAGCCTTCTGCTATGTATCAATGCCCTTTGGACTCAAGTGTGCACAGGCGACTTATCAGCGTTGCGTGCAGAACTGTCTTCATAAACAGATTGGACGTAATGTTCATGCTTATGTGGACGATATTGTGGTTAAGTCCATAAAAGAGGAAACACTGATAGATGATTTGAGAGAAACCTTTGATAATCTCCGGGTCTACAAGATGATGCTTAACCCGGCCAAGTGTGTCTTTGGTGTTCCTGCAGGCAAACTCTTGGGTTTCTTGGTTTCTGACAGAGGCATTGAGGCTAACCCGGAGAAGATCAAGGCCATCACCTCCCTGGCTAAACCAGCGTGTATAAATGATGTTCAGCGCTTGGCGGGTCGCATCGCTGCTTTAAGCCGGTTTATAAGCCGTTTGGGTGAGAAGGCCATGCCCTTATATCAGTTGATGAAGAAAACTGATAACTTTGTCTGGAATGATGCAGCTAATACCGCCTTTGAGGAGTTGAAGAAGCAGCTGGCAGAGCCTCCAGTCCTTGCTGCTCCGGTTGATAAGGAGCCCCTACTATTATATGTGGCGGCGAACACACGAGCCGTCAGTGTGGCTATAGTGGTGGAGCGCAAGGAAGAGGGTAAGGAGCATCCGGTTCAGCGGCCGGTTTATTATGTCAGCGAAGTGCTCATCGAGTCCAAACAGCGGTATCCGCATTGGCAGAAGCTTGTTTATGGTGTGTTCATGGCAAGCCGGAAGCTTAAGCATTATTTCCAGGGTCATCCCATAATTGTGGTCAGTTCTGCCCCTCTTGGTGATATCATTCAAAACAGAGAGGCCACAGGGAGAATTGCTAAGTGGGCTATAGAACTGGGACCTCATGGTCTCAAGTACGTGCCACGCACTGCTGTTAAATCTCAGGCCTTGGTGGATTTCATCAATGATTGGATAGAGTCACAGGTGCCCGAGCAGAAGCCGGATAACACATATTGGACTATTCACTTCGACGGGTCCAGGCAGTTGGAAGGCTCGGGGGCTGGAGTTGTATTGGCTTCCCCTAAAGGTGACAAGTTCCATTATGTGCTACAGTTGATGTTTCCTTGCACTAACAATGCGGCTGAGTACGAGGCCTTGCTCCACGGTCTTCGGATGGCTAAGGAGATGAGCTTCAGCCGGGTAAGGTGTTTCGGTGACTCAGACTTGGTGGCTCAACAAGTATCAGGCAAGTGGGACTCTAAGGACCCTCTCATGGCGGCTTATCGCCGCGAAGTTGATGCCATTGCTGGGCACTTTCAGGGCTACCAAGTAGAGCACATTGATCGCAGGAAGAACGAGGCGGCTGATGCTCTAAGCCGGCTAGGCTCTCAGCGAAAGCCGGTGCCGCCTAACACTTTCCTGGACGTCCTGTATAGCCCTTCTGTTAAGTTGCCGACAGAGGAAGATTTGGCTGTCCCTGACCCGGAGGCACGACTGGTGGCGGCTCTCCATATCATACCGGAGTGGACAATGTCGTATCTGGCTTACATGACCCGGGGCGAGTTGCCTGAGGATGAAACTTTGGCCAGGCAAATAACCCGGCGGGCTAAGTCAATGATCGTTATCGATGGCGAGTTGCATCATCGCAGTGTCACAGGGGCGTTTCAGCATTGTGTCTCCCCTGAGGAAGGTCAAGAAATCTTGCGTGAGATCCATGAAGGGGATTGTGGCCATCACGCCGGCTCAAAGTCTCTTGTGGCCAAGGCTTTTCGTCATGGTTTCTATTGGTTGACGGCTCATGCTGATGCAGAGGACTTAGTCAGTAAGTGTGATGGTTGCCAAAGGTTCTCGCGACGGGCTCACGTACCGGCTCAAGAGCTGAGGATGATCCCAATTACATGGCCCTTTGCGGTCTGGGGGCTTGATATGGTTGGACCTTTCAAAAGGTCCAAGGATAAGAAGACCCACCTACTGGTGGCGGTTGACAAATTTACCAAGTGGGTGGAAGCTGAGCCAGTTAGCAAGTGCGATGCGGCCACGGCGGTTCAATTTATGAAAAAGGTGATTTTCCGCTTTGGCTTTCCGCACAGCATTATAACTGACAATGGCACCAATCTATCCAAAGGCGCCATGGAAGAGTTTTGTCAACGAGAGCATATCCGACTTGATGTATCCTCAGTTGCTCATCCTCAATCCAATGGTCAAGCTGAGAGAGCTAATCAGGAGATTCTGAAGGGTATCAAACCCCGGCTTTTGGTCCCTTTGCAACGGACGCCGGGTTGTTGGGTGGAGGAGTTGCCCTCCGTGTTATGGAGCATCAACACTACTCCTAACAGATCTACAGGCTTCACGCCTTTCCTCATGGTTTATGGGGCAGAGGCTGTCCTCCCCAGTGACATCCATCATGACTCACCTCGAGTTGCGGCTTATGTTGAGGCAAACAATGAACAGGCGCGCCGAGACGCTCTTGACTTGTTGGACGAACAGCGTGATGTGGCCGCAGCTCGCTCCGCGATTTACCAACAAGACCTGCGCCGTTATCATAGTCGCTGGGTTAAAACCCGGGTCTTCCAGGAAGGCGATCTCGTGCTCCGGCTCATCCAGGATCAAACAGATGCACACAAGTTATCCCCGCCTTGGGAAGGGCCCTTTGTGGTCAGCAAGAACTTGCACAACGGGTCATATTACCTCATTGACATTCGGGAGCACAAAGATTCACGTAAGTCGGAGGAAGAGACCCGTCGGCCGTGGAACATAGCTCAGCTTCGGCCTTACTACACTTGAGCCACCGGCTCTCATAATGTACATATTTCTCGCAGCCATGTATATATTATGATAAGCAATAAAGCAGGACCTCTGTCCTTTTTTCTCCTCCAAATGTGCGCGTGTTGTTTTTATTGCAAGATTAACATGATAACTTGAAGGAGGATCCGGCTTATGATCGTATTCGAATCTAGCCGAAGGCGATAAGGTCACTTGGGGGCTTCCTGTTCAAACATAGGTCGTATTCGAACCAAAGAGAACACAGCTGTCGATACCCATTTGATTGGCAAAGTGCCGAGCTCATTGGGGAGTTTTCCTTGATCATATTTGAATCATGGTTTCACCCCTTTGGGAACCGACGTGGATCGTATTCGAATCAGCGTCGTTAAACAATTCTTAAAATCACTTGGGGGCTTCCTGTTCAAACATGGGTCGTATTCGAACCAAAGAGAACATAGTTGTCGACACCCTCTTGATTGGCATCGCCACACCCACTGGGGGCTATATGATCGTATCCGAATCTTAGCTTAAACCCTTTGGGCCGGGTCTCTGGTCGTATTCGAACCAGTAGCCCCTAAGTTCTTCCGCTTTATCACAAGTTTTCTCTGATTATGTCAAGGTGTGTGCAGCCGGGTCTCACTTTGCCGGCTTAACTTTGGTTTACAGTATTGCTGAACGTAATGGGTGTTATAAGACAGGTAAACCGGAGTTGCGGTACCAACCTTCTTATCCGGGTTATCTAAACCGGAAGTATGCTTGCAGGCCGTTAAGTATGTTCTTACGGCTGTATTCAGGATATCATTGAAGACAAGTCCTTTTTGATTCATATTCCGGGTTATCTAAAACTTATGATTCTCAGGGCGGTAAGCCGCCTTGAGACTTGTGATTTTCCCTTCTATGCAGGATAATTAAAGGCACCTCTTTTGAGGTTAAGAAAAACAAAGGATTGATTATGACCCAGAGAAACATCAAAGAGAACTTCAAAAGACTTCAGCATTCAAGACGTGCACGGTGACACGGCAAAAATAAAGTGTTGGTCCTACTCTATTACAAGACTCGTTGAGTCCAAAAGGGTGAGGCATTGTTTGGTAAACCGCCAGCCGAGTTACAATGCTTGCTGAGTTGAAGTCTCCGGCTCATTCCTGTCTTCTCCTCCGGCTGATCCCAAGACCTGGAAAGTTGATGACTTCAAGTCGATGCCGCTGAGAGCTTCGAATTGGGCTTCCTCGTCAATTAACCCGGCCGGGTCAATCTCCGGGGCGAAAGTGTGCTGACGAGCCGGCGGGATCAAGTTGAGGGCTTCATAGCGAGGGGTTGGAATCCTCTGATTCTCCGCATTGTAACCCGGCTGGTACTTGGTCAGATCTGTGTCATTCCCGATAAGGGTGGCCACCGGGCGTACGGCCTTCACGCAAGCTGCGAAGTCCTTCTAATCAAAAGCTGAGCCGTCTTCCTTCAGGCTTGGATAGCCAAGGGCGATATCTGCCGGGTCTAACTCCGGCAGGAATTCCTTGGCCCGGCTCAGCGGGGCGATCGCTCCGGCTCTTGCAGAGGCCCGTCGCAGCTCTTGGATCCGTTGAGGCAGTACAGCGAGCCGGCGAAGGACTTCTGCCAGGTGAGTCGGCACCTCGTTGGATAGGGCCACCACAGCTAAGGCACGCTGTGACCCGGTGTAGAGCTGCTCCACCAGGGTATACACGGCCTTCAGCTTGGTTACCATGCTCTGGTTGAGGTTGGCACTTCTGGGGCCTGTTTAACAGAGTCAGATAAGCCGCCGACAAGGATGAAAGTATGAGATATAAACATTTTAAACTTGATGAAAGCCGGCGCGACGACTTACTGAAGATTGCGGCCACCATCTGGGACACTTGGCGCTTTAGGCCGGAGAGCTCGGCGGTCTTCTCGGAGAGAGCCTTCTCCGCCTGTTCAGCCCGGTTCACCAATGTGGCCTTTTCTTCGGCCCACGCCTTCCGCTTAGCGTCGAACTCCGTCTTCAGCTTCTCTTGAGCGGCGATGCTGGACACGAACTTGGTGTTTGTCTTCCGGGTCTCCATCTCTTGCATCTTCAGCCGGCTCTTGACATCAGCAAGGTCAGCCTCAAGCTTCTTGCCAGCAGCCTGTATAAATTTCCGGGTTATGGCGTGAACAGTTACTATATAAGTCCCAAGCGTTTTCCAAGCAAAGACACTTGGCACTTGGGGGCTAATGCATATCGAACGTTTCTATTTACAAATTGCCGGTTCAAGCGAGTATGCCAGACCTTAAGTCTACAACATATTCAATCATAAGTCGTCGACTTGGGGGCTAGCATGGTAAAGGTAACTATGCAGTAAGTAAAAGGACAGCAGAATGATACCTCAGATTTCTGCTGGATCTGGTTCACCATGGCAAGCTCTGCGTCCCGGCTCTTGTGCACTTGGCTGATGTAGCCAGAGACGAGCTCTCCAATGCTCAGGTTGGTGTAGTCGGAGAGGTCCAGGTTCACCCGGTGGGGCTGCAGCAACTCCCCCTTAGCGGAGCACTTGGCCAGCACGGTAGGTCTCCCCGGCTCAACGAACTCCGTCCGGGTGATTACCACGTCCGGGTCGTCTGCTGGTGGAGCCGAGCTGGAGGCCTCCGGGTTAACAGAAGCTTCTGTAGTTGCCTTGGTAGTTGGGGCAGCGGCCTCAGGTGCCTTGTCGGTTGGAATGGTGGCTTCGGGGGGCGGAGGCAGCTGGCGGTTCTTGAGCCGTCACCTCCGGTTCAGGTAAATCCGGCACTCCGGCTGATTTGGTTTTCTTCGCTCTCTTGGTGAGCTTTGCCTGGGCACTGAAAGGACAGAAACATTAAGCACAAAAAGGGTCAGTACAGACAAGTATAATATGAGATGGTTGTCATTACCCGGGCGCGGTCTTGAAAGCCGGAAGACTCGACTGCATAGAGTCGCCCGAAGAGGGGGAGGTCTCCTGATAATTTGAGTCAGAAGAATTGAGTGGCTGACGGATAACACCCGCCAACGGATGAAAAGGGTACAAGTGGGAAATAACCTCAGTTCGGCGCTTCCTTGATGCGTCAGGTAACCCGGAGGAGAGATCGGTGTCCTTGCTGGTCCGGGTGTGACGCCGGCTCTCATGAACCTGTCGCTTCAAAATAAATTGAGGATCTTGATGAGCTAAAGGATGTGAAAAGCTTACTTTCCGGGTTACCCTTCGGACTTTCAGCCTTGGCAAGGGCTCCGAGTCGGAGGAAAGTGACATTACCTCTTCAACCACCGGGTTACTTGCGCCGGTGTCATCCTGTCAATGAACAAGTATTGATAAGGCGGACAGCAGCAAACAACAAATACAGCAAAGACTTAAAGGCTCAGGGGTTACCTCTGACTCGGAGCTGTCGCTTAATTGCATCAGTTCTGAAGCAGTAGGCCTGCTTCCTTTCTTACGAGGGGCGGCTTTCTTGGCGGCTTTCTTCGCCTTTCTGGCCTTCTTGGCCGCCTCATGGTCATACTTGACCCGCCAGAACTTATCATCAGCCTGAAAAGTGCAATGAGGTTTTCTTAAAATGATTCAGATGAAAGGTATGTACAGATAAGATGATTCAGGTTAGCGGCTTACCGCTGGGGCTGGGTTGGTCTTGCAGAAGGGGGCTAACCCGGTCCTTCCACAGTCTGCCAGGCTCTCGTTCAAAAGAGCCTTGGTCATCTCTTCTGCAACGTCTTCAGGAAGATCGTTGCGGCTGTGTCTCTCAGGGTCGTCCTTTCGGCCCGTGTACTCGCACATTAAGCCGGGGCGGCGGCTCAATGGGATCACCCGCCATGAGATCCAGACCCAGACCAGGTCGATCCCATTCAGACCATTGCCCAGGAGAGCCTTGATCTTGTTGATAGTGGGGAGCAGAGGTTGGCGCTCCGCTTGAGTCAGCTTGTCTGACGGTGGGTGAGTCGGCTCCAGACGCGATGGGCGAAAGCCGGGCAGCGGACTTTCATCAGCCGGTGATGTGTCTTGGCAGTAGAACCAAGTCATGTTCCAGTCCTTTGGGTGGCTCGGGGCTCGGCATAAGGGAAAAGACAGTCTCTTCGCCGCTGAATGGAGATGCCACCTAGCTCCAGACTGGGCCCATTGGCGCACTCATTCTGACGGTTTAAATAGAACAGCTCTCTGAAGAGCAGTAGACTGGGTTCCTCTCCAAGGTAAACCTCACAGAATACTTGGAAGTTGCAGATGTTGGACACTAAGTTGGGTCCAATGTCTTGAGGCCGCAAGTCGAAGAAGTTTAGCACGTCCCTAAAAAACATTGAGCCGGGCGGTGCGAAGCCCTGGCTCATATGATCCGCAAAAATCACTACCTCCCCGTCCTTTGGCTGTGGTCTCTCTTCTGACGGGTCAGGGGCATGGTAGGACATGACGTCCTTCTTGGGCAGATATCCGGACTTGACAAAATCTGCTAGGGTCTCATTGGTGACATTGGACCTCATCCAGTTGCAAGTAATGGGAGCTTTGGGAGGCATGGTGAAGGTCGGCAGTCTATGATAGAAGGAAAAACGTCCGGGTTAATTATGAGCCGGAAGAAATCTACGGTTCAAGGTCAAGGTGGCGGCTTATGAAGGGGACTAATGGTATACATTTAAGTGCATCGGGCTATTTAAGCCGCCGGGGGATTGAGAATAATTTGATTGTCTACAGGCTTTATCACAGCTAAGCCGGAAATTTTATGGCGCATGGTTGTCTTTAAGCCGGAAAGTTCTATGGCGCGGGGTTTCTTTAAACCGGAATGTAAACCGCCGAGATTCAAGGATTGCAATATTTACTAAGTGTGGTAAAACAGGTTTCACACATCGCAGTAAAAAATTTGGATCAAAATAGTCGGGCAAAAGAAAAGTTTCTAGACCTAGAAACAGACGCTGGAGAAGTTCTTGGGCTCGAACAAGGTTCTTATGCAGTAAAAAGAGAGCTACTTGCATATAAAATGGGTCCTTAACGTCTACCGCAGTAAGCCTATACAGAGCTAAGATCAAAAAGGGGCAGCAAAATTCAAATCTACTGAGGCCCGTGATGAACTACGAAGAACACGGACGAACTACTCGAGCTCTAGTACGGATCTGCCCTACGGAGTAGCGGAGACTCACCGGAGCTGGAGAGGAGCGGAGGTTGCCGCCGTTTGTCTGGTCCGAGTCAGGGTGATGCAGCGGCCAAGGTTGAGGAAGACCGGGGGCGCGACGGCGGCGGCAGTAGCAGAGCTCGGGCAAGGGAGCAGTGGCACGAGGAAGAAGATGGAGAGAGGAGTGGCTGAGAGCCCGTCGGGCCGGCCTATTTATAAGGCAAGTTCATAAGTGGGCGCGAGAATCAAGGAGACCACGGCATGGTTATCTCCCCACGAAACGCCTCGATTTTCAGGATGACAGTAAAGAAAAAGATCCGTTGCGGATCTGGCGGAGTAAAAAACGGGCTTAATGGAAGATGACGTCATGGCGGATTATCCGGAGTCCAGAGGATGACGTCACGCCGGGTTATGGCCTTCACACAATTGTAAGTCGGAGGTTTTCTGTCGAAGGAATGGAAGATTGACATGAGCCGGCTCAAATCAATCTGGGGCCTAATGTTGAGGATATAGACCTTAGAGTCACCCGCCAGGAGGGGCCGGGTTACTCATATGTTCATCACCAGAAGCCCGGAGCCAAGCTTGAAGATGATGGGCCAGAGATGGGCTTAAGACCTGGATATGGCTTAAAGCCCGTAGTACAATCATTATTATGGTAGAACTTGTAGTGTAAGGCAAGAATAGTTGAGAGTCCTAGCCGGACACTCTTATGAGCCGGCCGGGACTCTGAGAGCTGTTGGGCGTCAGCCTCCCTATATAAAGGGACGACCCGGCAGCGGTTTAGGGACAAGAACAATCTCATCGAGAGCCGGGCATAGCAGTTTAGCTCCCTGGTGATCGTAACCCTAATCAATACCACCTCAAACTGGACGTAGGCTTTTACCTTCACCGTAAGGGGCCAAACCAGTATAAACCCTCGTATTCCTTGTCCCGCTTAACCCCTTTAAGCTTCCTAGTTGCGATGGCTCCACGACTAAGTCCTAGCTCGAGGACATCTGCCGTGACAATTCCACGACAAGGGTGGATAGGAATCCTCGAGGAACTATGTGAAGGTTGAGCTTACGAAATTCCTCGTGGAGAAGTGGTTGACTTTGTTGTAACATCAAGTTGTTACAATAAGATTTACGACTTAGCGCATCAGCCATGACGTTGGCTTTGCCCGGGGTGTAAGTTATTCCTAAGTTGTAATCTGTGATCAACTCGACCCAACGTCTTTGCCTAAGATTCAAATCTGGTTGGGTGAAGATGTATTTCAGACTTTGGTGATCGGTGTAAATCTCGCAACGATTACCGAGAAGGTAATGTCACCAAGTTTTGAGTGCATGGACTACAGCTGCAAGCTCTAGATCATGTGGGGGATAGCTATCCTCATGTGGACGCAACTGTCGAGAAGCATAGGCAATCACATGACGATCTTGCATGAGTATGCAACCTAGTCCTTGTCGCGAGGCATCGCAATAGATAACAAAGTCCTTAGAAAAATCTGGTTGTACGAGTACGGGAGCAGATGTCAGGCGTCTTTTCAGTTCCTGAAAACTGAATTCGCACTGTGGGGTCCACTCGAACTTTTTATCTTTCTTGAGGAGTTCAGTTAGAGGTTTAGCAACCTTGGAGAAATTCTCGATGAAGCGGCGAAAGTAGCTCTCTAAGCCAAGGAAACTCCGAACTTGCTTGACCGTTTCAGGTGGAGTCCAATCAAGGACGGCTTGAACTCGCTCGGGATTGACAGCAATACCCTTACCAGAGATTACATGGCCTAGATAGGTCACTTCTGGCAACTAAAATTCACACTTGGAGAACTTGGCATAAAGGCGATGCTCTCGAAGTTTCATCAATACTAGACTTAGATGCTCGTCATGTTCTTCCTCATTCTTGGAGTAGATGAGTATATCACGACAAATTTATCCAAATACTCCATGAAGATCGAGTTCATTAACCAAGAGAAGGTGGTTGGGGCATTGGTTAAACCGAAGGACATGACGGTGTACTCGTATTAGCCATAACGAGTAACAAAGGCCGTTTTAGGAATGTCCCCGTTCTTGATTTTGATTTGATGGTAGCCCAACCTCAAATCCATTTTGGAAAAGACTGAGGATCCAGTGAGCTGATCATACAGATCGTTGATCCTGGGGAGCGGATACTTGTTCTTGATAGTGACCAAGTTGACAGGTCGGTAATCTACAACCATCCGATCCGTTCCATCCTTCTTCTTGACAAAGAGGACGGGGCAAGCCCAGGGAGAAGAACTAGGACGGATGAAATCCTTTTTCAAGGACTCATCGAGTTGTTTCTTAAGCTCGGCTAGTTCTAGGGGTGCCACCTTATAGGGTCTTCTAGAGATTGGGACGGTTCCTGGAACAAGGTCTATCACGAACTCGACATCCCTGTCAGGTGGAACACCTGGCAGTTCTTCTGGAAAGACATCCGGAAAGTCACGGACTACCGAAATATCTTCAAGGTCTAGAAGAGGGTTGGCATTTAGGGAGTAGATCTAACGCTTAGACACTCGGGGTCAAAACATTGACTGTCTTGCCCGATGGATGGGTGAGTTGAACAGTTCTACTAGAGCAATCAATCTTAGCATAATGGGCTGATATCCAGTCCATACCCAAGATGATGTTTATGTCCGAGGACTTGAGAGCTATTAGTGATGCAAGGAAAACCAATCTGTCAACAAGAATTTCATTTCCATGGCTTATCCTAGAGGTTTGCTACTTAGAACCAGGGGTTTGAATTACCATGGAGGTGGGCATGTCACAAAATGTGGTGTTGTGCAATCGAGCATAGCTCTCAGAAATAAATGAATGAGATGCTCCAGTATTGAAAAGAACAGTTCCGGATGGCAATTAACAAGGAGCGTACCAAGGACGATGTTGGGATCATCATGAGTCTCCTCAGCTGAGACATAGTTGACATGGCCACGTGCAGTGGTGGCCGGCTTGGCATAGTAAGTCTTTCCCGCTGGCTTACCATGGCCAATGGACTTTCCAGGCTGATTGGGGTTGTTCTGGGGGCACTCGCGCAGATAGTGACCCGTCTCTCCACACTTGAAGCATGTCACAACATTGGGGCGTGGAGCAGCATTAGCAGCGGGGCCACCATAGGCCTTGGGCGATGCATACTGCTGGTTGGGGCGAGGCGCCTCAAAGGATGGCCTCGGAGTGAACCTGGGTGGCAGAGCTGTGTTTGGAATCCAGACTCGGCGCTTCTGAGATCCAGAGCCGGATGAAGAACCAAAGTCACGGGAGTGCTTGCGTGAAGCGTCATAGTCAGTCTGACCTGGCTCAGCGCTGATGGCCTTATTGACCAGCTTTTGGAAGGAGGTGCACTCGTGCAGACGAAGATCACGGCGAAGCTCGGGGTAAGTCCCTTGCGGAACCTTGCCTGCTTCTTGGCATCGGTGGATACCTCTTCAGGAGCATAACATGCCACGTTCCCAAACTCACGGCTGTATGCATCCTCGGTCAGTCTGCGTTGGGTGAAATTGCAGAATTCTTCCCGCTTACGATCCATGAGACCCTCCAGAATGTGATGCTCACGGAAAGCCTCGCTGAATTCAGCCCAAGTAGTGATTTGGCCGGCTGGGCGCATAGCCTCAAAGTTTTCCCACCAAAGGCTAGCAGGGCCTTCGAGGTGATTGTCGGGTGGTTGGTGCGACATATGCCAACGGGTGGCTTATCATTGTGGGAGCCAGTAAAACGTCGCCGGTGCCTGGAAATGGGATGAGGCGAAGACATGCACGCCGGCGGATCTTACCCAGGTTCGGGGCTCTCCGTGGAGATAACACCCCTAGTCCTGCTCTGCGGGGTCTCCGCATGATCACTAGATCAATACAAGTAACTACAAGCGCTCCTTGAGCTGTTTGGCTAGAGGAAGAGGAAGGACAAGGCTAGCTCTCCTTTTCTCTCTAGGTGGTGTGAGGAATTCTATGAGATCAACCCTTTGCATGGGTGTCCCGGGGGGTTTATATAGGCCTACCCCCAGGGGTACAATGGTAATCTGGCTGGGCGCGGGTCCCAGCCGTTAGTGTCTATGCTCACCGGCTTCTCCGCCGGTCATGGGGGCCCGCCGACTGCTGGGTCCCGCCGGCTGCCGGCCTCTTGGCCGGCAGGCCGGCGCCACCGCTCGGGGGCTTTGTCGGCGGCTGGTTACTGTTGCCTCGCCTCTGATGACAAGGGCTTTGTCGAGGTAAGCGTGGCTACAGTGTCGCCGCCTGGCAACCTCTCATTGTAGCCTTACCTCGTCTTGTCTCCTTAATGAGGCACATGCTTCGAAGGAGGGAGGCAGCCGGCTATTGGGAGCCGACCACACCCCTGGCCGACTAGAGGAGGCCAGGCCGCCTTCGGGTGTCTCTCTGGCAAAGGGGCCCGCCGCCGATGGGCCGTACTGGCGCCTGTCGTGGGTGACATCGAGGCCAACATGGCTACAGTGCCGCGCCGGATGGGGATGGCTGGCCCGTACGGCGCCCTGTGGCCATGCCTGTTCCGGGATTCGGGGGTAGTGGGTTGTACTGCGGCCACACCCCATCCTATCGCCGCTATGTGGGTACAGTCTTGGTGGGTGTAGTCTTGGCCGGCTTCTGGGAGCCGGCTTTCTTCGTGGCCGGCTTTTGGGAGTCGGCTTTCTTCATGGCCGGCTTCTGGGAGTCGCTCCTCTTGGGGCCGGCTCCCTGGAGTCGGCTATCTCGTATCTTTCCTGGAGGAGGTTTCTGAGGCTGGGTCGCCTCCTGGGAGTCGGCCCTCGGCCGGGGGAAGGCGATCCTATGCTTTGTATGCTTGAAGGCTTGAATGGCCTGGTAATTTTTCAAAGAGCCAGGGGGAGTCGGCTAGGCTACCCGTGGCCATTTACTCCGACAGTAGTCCTTGAAGCTGGTTGGGCTTCGAGGCTGAGAGGAGGTTGAGAAGCTCGGTCAGCTTCTTATCTTGACGAGCCAGCAGCTGGGAGCCGGCTTCGGTTGGGCGCGCCGTCTTGGTGAAATTTTTAAAGTCGGAAGGCGGGAGTCTGTTGGCGCGCGCGCCGGGCTGTGGGCCGGCTGCTCGCCGCCTACGAACCACGTGGCGTCCTTTGGCTGAAAAGAGCCTGTCAACCCACGCGCGCGACAAGACGTCGCTGCAGGCCGAGGGCCCACCACTCCTACGCCTAGGCCCAGGCGCGGATTCTTTACGGCCCAGGACTGTCCGCACGTCTTCCGGCGGCGGTTTCCACACGCCGTTAGGGCGTAATAATCGCGGGACGTGGGGGAGTGGGCGCAGTTAATCCCATGTTCCTCCCCACGCCTCGCCTCCTCGGCTTCGCCGCACGAGGGTATAAGTAGGGGGTGGAGGGGAAGCGGCAGACGCTCGCACGCTGCTCTCCTTTCCGGCATCTTCTTCCTCCTGCTTTCCCTCGCAGCAGAGACTCGCCGCCGTGCCGTCCCACTAATCTTCGCTCCGCCCCGCAGCTTTGCCACCGCAAGGCCGTGCTTTCTCCGCCGCCGCACTCTTTCTTGTCAGCCTCTCACCACCATGCAGTACGGCGGGGACTGGGACGGCTCCATCGTCCATATGGACCACATCGAGTTCCTCCGCAAGACGCGGCGGTTGCCCGGCGCGGACCAGGTGCGGGTCCGTCTCGCGCCTACGAAGGAGATCACGCCGGAGCCGGAGGAAGGCGAGTGGGTAGTCTTCCACTCGCATTTCCTGCGCGGCATCGGCTTGCCGGTGAGCGCTTTCTTCCGCTCCTTCCTCGACTTCTATCAACTCCAGCCGCACCACCTCACTCCGAACATGGTGGTGCTGCTGTCCGCCTTCGTCACCTTGTGCGAAGGCTTTCTCGGCATTCTCCCCACCCTCGAGCTCTGGGGGGAGTTCTTCCAATCTAAGCTGGGCACCCACATGCAGGGCATGCCGGCCCAGAGCGGCGCCTTCATCGCGATGCGGAGGCCGGCGGCCGACAACCCCTTCCCCGTCATCACGTTAATCCAGTCGGTGAAGCGCTGGCAGAAGTCATATTTCTACGTGAAGAACGTCGCCCCACAAGGCGACTACGTCAACATGCCAGCTTACGTAGCCGGCCCGCCGGCTGGGAGGCGGCCCCAGTGGTCCTATCGGGCCGTGACGCTGACGCCGGCTGGAGCCGCGGCCGTCGCCCGACCGCTGTTGATGATCCAGTCGAAGGGCCTGACTGGGTCCGACTTGCTTGCCGCCTTCGTCGCGCACCGGGTGCATCCGCTTCAGAGCCGCCCTCACCTGATCTGTCAGATGAGCGACCTGCTCGATCCGAGTCGGATGTGCACCAAGGACATGCCGCACGACGAGGTGGCCCATATGGTGAATTACCTTGCGAACTGCAAGCTCTCCGCAGAGTGGCGGTTTGGCAAGGAGCCATATTCCTGTGCACATCCTCCGCCCACGGTATGTTCTCTTTTTCCCTTTCTTCTCTTAGTTTTGTCGCCGAGTTCCTTCTGGCCGTCTCTGACCAGTCGGCACGCCTTGGCAGAGCCCTCTCCTTCGACCTGCAGCCGGGTCGGAGGCGGAGCGCCGATTCCTCCCCGACCGGGCGAAGCATGACCTGGAGGACCACGATTTGGGGACGGCCGCCATGGATGACAACACCGAGGCGGGTAGCGGCGAAGCCGGCGGTGAAGCAGGCGGCTCCGGGCTTGGAGCCAGCTTCGACGACTGGCCGGACGACGACGAGGTGGAAATCGTCCCACGCCGTCAGCCGGCGTCCGGCCACGGCCTGGGTTCCTCTGCCGCGCCGCCTGCTTGGGGCGGCGGGCAGAAGCGCCGTGCCGCGTCGGGCTTGTTCGGCAGCCGGCCGAAGAAACCCAAGGGCGGGGCGGCGGCGACCAGGCGGGATGAGGCGGCCGCGAAGGCGACCCGCTTCCGCAAGGTGGTGAAGCAGCCGCAGATGGTGTCGGCGTAAGTGTATATTCCTTTGTACATTCTTTCTTCTTTTCTTGGTGATTTCTGAATCCTTGCCCTTTCTCAAAAAATCAGGGCTCCGCTTTCGCTCGAGCAGGTTGTTGCTGCCTCCGTCGTTGGATCACCGGGAGGATCCGGGAGCACCCGCCACGTGGACCCCCGCGCCGAGCTTCAGGCGGCGACGGAGCGAAATGCGCAGGAGGCGCGGAAGGAGCGGGAGGCGGAGGAGTTGAGGGCGGCTGCCGCCAAGGCGGCACAGAAGGAGGAGGCGACGAAGGCGCGCGCCGACGCAGCGGCCAAGCCCCAAGCGAAGGCTGCGGCCGCGGCAACAGCGGAGGGGGCCTTGCTCGTCACCCCTCTGCGTGTCGCGGCGCCCGAGGTCCCAGAGCCCCCGCCAGAGGAAGCCGGCGGCGACCAGCCGGGATTGGAGAGGGAGGACGACGTCGTCGTCCCGGAGAGGGAGGCGGCACCGGCCCCGCCGACTGGGGCGGCTCAAGGCGGCCGGCCTAACGTGCCGCCTACGCAATTGGTCGGGGGCGAGCCAGCCGCGAGGACGGACCTGGTGGTCCAGACGCCATCGCGCCAGCCCACGGGGAAGGCCGCATCGGACCCACAGAAGGCCGCGGGCTCCGGCTCGCCGGCCCAGGACGTGGAGGCGGCCAGCGCCAGCTCGGGGTGGACGCCGGGTGGAGGGACGGCTGTGGTGAACGTGGCAGCGCAGGACGTCCGGACCGGCTTCAGTCCCAGGCTGCGGCGCTGAGGAAATACAATGACGAGTTCCTTGCGACGCGAGCAGCCATTCGGGTTACTCTTCCTATTTTTGCTTTTTTGATCTTGGTTTCTTCCGTGGGGGCGCGTCAGCGCACCCACTGGGTGTAGTCCCCGAGTTTCGAGTCGGCTGCTGAGCAGGCGGCTTGAAACTTCTTAGTGGGCTTTGTTTTGCTATCTTGTTCTCATTCGCTCGTCTGCCTGACTTGCAGGACTACCACAACCTCCGCGCGGCTGCCTTCAGCTCCCAGGCTCGGGAGCTGACCCAGAAGAATGCTGACCTATCTGAGAGTCGGGGTAAGTGCTTCATCTTTTATCTCACGTGGGGGCGCGTCAGCGCACCCACTGGGTGTAGTCCCCGAGATTCGGGCCGACTGCTGAGCAGTCGGGTCGGATCTTCCTTGACGACTTCTTCCTTATTGCTTCTTTCTTTTCTGCCATCCCTGCAGCGGCCAACGCTGGTCTGAGGGAGCAGCTGGGCGGGGCTCAGGCCGCCCTCCGTGCTATGGAGGCCGAGTTTGACGCCTTGGCACAGGAGCGTGACCGCCTGGCCAAGAGGTTGGCCGATCAGGAGAAGAGCCACAAGGCGGCCCTGAAGGCGGTGCAGGACAGCGAGGCCGCCCTCCAAGCCGAATATGAGACAGAGGCGGCCAGCTGGGCCAAAGCGAGGCAGTCGCTGATTAACGGCTATGGCCAGATCGAAGACTTGGTTGACGGTAGGCCGCCTTCTTCTTCGTCCTTGCTTGCCGCTTGCCGTTTGGCTCATTTTCTGACTTGGTGTTTTTCTCTTCTTTCTCTTTCTTTCTTGCGCAGAGTACTTCCCTGGCTACTCTACTGCCGCCAACCAAGTCGTCGAGGCCCACCGCGAGGCACGAAGGCAGGCTGGCGTCGAGATCGCGCCGAACGCTCGCCGATCGCTGGAGGAGCAGCTCTTAGCGATTCAGGCCCGCCTCCAGCCGGCTCACCGCATGCTCCGCCGGCTTCAGCGTGTTGGGGCGCAGGTGTTGGCCGCTCTCTGGCCTGGTGAGGTGATTCCCCGCACCCCCAGTCGGACTGCCGACTGGCTGGAGGTGGCGGTTGGCCGCTTCGAGGCCTCGAAGGCTTCTGCGGCTCGGTCCGGTGCCAGGCGGGCGCTGGAGTTCGCCAAGGCCTGGTATCCCGAGCTGAGTCTGGACCAGCTGGCCACCTGGCGGTAGGAGGCCGACACGGGCTCGAGCCGGCGCGGCCGGCTATCATCCAGCGGGCTTCGGTGATTGCCGACTACATCGACACCAGCGCCTTCGCTCCTGAGGTGGACGACAACGGCGTTGCCCGGCCGGAGGAGTGGTTCGGGCTGAACCCGGCAGATGGCGAGGACTCAGCGGAGGAGATCGACTCCAGCGACGAGGGCGAGGAGGAGGAGGAGAAGGGTGAAGACGCCGGGCCAGATGGTGGAGCGGCCGGTCAGCCTCAGCTTGACCGTGCCTCCAGCAACAAGGCACGCGCGGGTGCACCGCCTGCAGCCGGCGATGATCAAGCCGAGACCCGCCAGCCGGCCACTCCTCCAGCCGGCGGCGCCGTCTCCACCGACCAACCTGGCTCCCCTGCTGCGCCCTTAGTCTAGTCTGCTGCCTCTATTTTCCTGTTTTACCACTCTTGGAACAGTATTTTGTTAAGTTTGCACAATTCCACCTACTGGGGGTGTATTCGAACTATATTGACTGCCGGCTTGTTGGGGGCCTTATGTGTAAATATAATTATGCATACATTTGGCTTTCCCTTATTCTTTGCTTTTCATCCTTCGGCCGTTTCCTTTGCCGCCCTCCCTTGGTTGCCGCCTTCCCAGCCGGACAGCTGCTCTGCAATCTATGGCTGGAGAAGTGCTTGGCCAGTTGGGAGGGCAAGTACTCTAGGTTTGTTGGATTATAGCGAAGTGACTGGGAGGCCGGCCAGCCGGCTGTTTTGACAGCCGGTAGGCATGGTTGGAGGCCGTCTTTGCGTTATATAAGTTCGTTAGTCCTTAGCTGTTTTTCGTGTGGGCATCCTTTCTGCCTTTGGCTCTTGCCAGTCGGACAGTCGGTTCTTCGAGCTGGGACATTCAACAAGAGAGGGCTCGGGTGCCGGCACACTACTTGTCTGACTTTAGGTAGAACCTTTAATATAACTTAAGGCGGCCAGTCCCCGGGCCGACTAGTCGAACCCGGTGCCAAACAAAAAATCAAATGTAATAATACATTCATGAGTATGACACTCGTCATTCATAGATAAAGGAGGGCAGTCCCCGAGTGCGCCTCGGGGGGCCCGTTTGTCTTATATTTAATAAAAACGGTAGCATGATACATACTGCTTTCAACTGTAAAATCTTCTCAGGAGGTTTGCGTTCCATGGTCGCTCCGACTCCTTGCCGGAATCATCCCTCTTGCGTGCTCTTGGTTTTTGTGCGTCGATCAGGTAGTAGGAGTCGTTGCCTAGTGCCTTGCTGATGAAGAAAGGGCCTTCCCAAGGGGCCGAGAGCTTGTGCTGGCCGGCTGTTCGCTGGATCAGGCGAAGCACAAGGTCGCCCTATTGGAAGGATCTTGGCTTGACCTTCCGGTTGTAGTAACGGTGCAAACCCTGCTGGTAGATGGCGGACCGGCTGAGTGCTAACAGCCGGCCTTCTTCCAGCAGGTCGACACCGTCTTCTCGCGCTTCCTTGGCCTCCGCCTCCATGTACATGGTGACCCGAGGCGAGTCGAACTCGATGTCAGTCGGGATGACAGCCTCGGCACCATATACAAGGAAGAACGGAGTGAAGCCGGTTGACTTGTTTGGGGTAGTACGCAGACTCTAAAGGACAGCCGGCAGCTCGTCGAGCCAGCAGCCGGTCGAGCGCTCAAGTGGTACGACCAGTCGGGGCTTGATGCCGGAGAGGATGAGGCCGTTTGCTCGCTCGACCTGGCCGTTTGACTGCGGGTGGGCAATGGACGCTAAGTCCAGTCGGATGCCTTGCGTCGCGCAGAAACGTGCCAGTGCTCCTTTGGCAACGTTTGTGCCATTGTTGGTGATGATGCTGTGCGGCACGCCATACCGAGTAGTGATGTCGGCAATGAACGTCACGGCAGTCGGCCCGTTCAGCTTCTTGATCGGCTTCGCTTCGATCCACTTGGTAAATTTGTCCACGGCGACAAGCAGATGTGTCAAGCCGCCGCGGGCTGTCTTGAATGGGCCCACCATGTCTAGCCCCCAGACGACAAAGGGCCAGGTGAGGGGGATGGTCTTGAGTGCGGAAGCCGGCAGGTGTTGCTTGGAACTGAAGACTTGGCATCCTTTGCAGCATTTGACTATCTCTTTGGCATCTTCCAAAGCAGTCGGCCAGAAGAAACCATGGCGGAAGGCTTTGGCCACAAGTGATCTTGAGGCTGCGTGGTGGCCGCATTCGCCTTGGTGGATATCCTTGAGGATTGCTACACCCTTTTTTGGCTCGACGCAGCGCTGGAAGACCCCAGTGATGCTGCGCTTGACAAGTTCTCTGTTTATTATTGCATATGCTCCGGCTCGGCGTTGCACTAGTCTTGCCGAGATCTCATCAGTCGGAAGCGCTCTGTTGACTAGGAAGTTGAGGATGGGCTGGGCCCATGATGGAGCTGTGACTTCTTCTACTGTTAGTACGGCCACTGTGACTCGGGTGGGTGGGTTGGGTGGTGGAGAGTTGGAGTCGACCACCGCTTCTTGTGCCGCTGCAGTCCCCGGGCCGACTGCTGCAGTCCCCGGGCCGGGTTCTAAAGTCCCCGAGCCGGGTGCGACTACGGCAGTCCTCGGGTCGCTTGTCGAAGTCCCCGAGCCGCCTGCTGGGTTCCTCCGGTCGGATCTGGCTGCATCGGGGGCGGGCGGTATGAAGATAGAGTCCGATTCTGGAGACGGCTTGATAGATGGTTTGAGGAGGCGCTGGAGAGAGACACCGGTTGGTATAGCCTGTCGGGTGGAGCCGATCCGTGCCAGGGCATCTGCTTGGTCGTTGTCGGCCCGTGGCACGTGAAGGAACTCGCACCCTTCGAAGTACCCACTGATCTGCTGGACGAGGAATCGATAGCTCGCCATATTTGCATCCTTGGCGTCCCAGTCGCCAGATGACTGCTGGACCACCAAGTCTGAGTCGCCATAACACAGGATCCAGCGTATGCCGAGCTCTTTGGCTAGCCGGAGCCCGTGTATGAGCGCCTCGTATTCAGCCACGTTGTTGGAGGCGGCAAAGTGGATTTGCAGCGTGTATCTGAGCTTGTCGCCTTTGGGAGAGGTGAGGACGATGCCGGCTCCCAAGCCGGTGCGCATCTTGGACCCATCGAAGTGCATCTGCCAATGAGTAGAGTCGGGAGCCGGCGGTAGGTACTGGGTCTCGGCCCAGTCGACGAGGAAGTCGGCCAATGCTTGGGACTTGATGGCGGTGCGGGGCTGGTAGAAGATTGCGTAAGGCGCCAGCGCAATGGCCCATTTAGCCACCCGGCCGGATGCGTCCCGGCTGCCTATGATCTCGGCAAGCGGGGTTGTGCATACGACCGGGATGGGATGCTCTTGAAAGTAGGGCTTCAGTTTTTTGGCGGCGAAGTTCACTCCGTAGCACATCTTCTGGTAGTGTGGGTAGTTTTGCTTTGAGTTGGACAGTTTTTCGCTTAGATAATATACCGGCCTCTGGACTAGCTGGGCTCGGCCTTCTTCTGGGCGCTGGACCACGATGACTATACTGACCACTCGGCTAGTTGCGGCAATGTAGAGGAGCATGGGCTCCTTCTCAGTCGGCGCCGCCAGGACAGGTGGAGTGGCCAGCATCTTTTTTAACTCATGGAAGGCTTGGTCTGCTTGGTCATTCCACTCGAAATGAGTGGATTTCTTCATGAGTTGGTACAGGGGGAGAGCCTTCTCTCCTAGCCGGCTGATAAAGCGGTTTAGGGAGGCCAGGCACCCAGTGAACTTCTGTACGTCTCACAACTTGGTGGGAATCTCCATTCTCTCAATGGCCTTGATCTTCTCAGGGTTGCACTCAATGCCGCGTTCGGAGACCAGAAAGCCTAGAAGCTGGTCGGCTGGTACTCCGAACACGCATTTCTCGGGGTTGAGCTTGATCTAGAATCGGTGCAAGTTGGCAAATGTTTCTTTGAGGTCTTCCAGCAGGGTGCCACGCTTTTCTGTCTTCACCACAATATCGTCTACGTAGACGTGGGCATTTCTGCCGAGTTGCTTGAGGAGGCATTTCTGCATGCAACGCTGAAAAGTGGCACCAGCATTCCTCAAGCTGAATGTCATAGTCAGGTAACAGAAAGCTCCGAATGGTGTGATGAAGGCGGTCTTCACGCAGTCTGCTGGGTCCAACTTAATCTGGTGGTATCCTGAGTAGGCATCCAAGAAACTCAACAGCTCGCATCCGGCTGTGGAGTCTATTACTTGATCAATCCGTGGCAGATCAAACGGATCTTCGGGGTAGGCCTTGTTGAGGCTAGTGTAGTCTATACACATACGCCATTTGTTGTTCTTCTTCAACAACAAGACTGGGTTGGCAAGCCACTCAGGGAAAAACACTTCCATAATAAAGCCGGCGGCAAGGAGCCGGGCTATCTCTTCTCCTACGATTCTTCTCTTCTCTTTTGACAGTCGGCGGAGGGGCTGCTTGACTGGCTTCACGTCCGCTCGGCCGTGTAACTTGTGCTCGGCGAAATCCTTCGGAACACCCGGCATGTCCTTTGGGGACCATGCAAAGATGTCTCGATTCTCACGGAGGAAGTCGACGAGCTCGCCTTCCTATTTACTGTCCAGGTTTGCACCAATGACTACAAACCTCTCCGGGTTCTCCGGGTCCAGAGGTATCTTCTTCGTCTCCTTGGCCGGCTGGAAGGAGCCCTGCGCATCATATTCCTTGGGGTTGGGGGACAAGGCCGGCTGCTTGCCGGCCATGGCCACAACTCGCTCCAGCAGCTTCTTCTCTTCTGCCACTATGAGGGACTCGGCCAGCCGACTGCTGGCTGCAGCGCACTCGATGGACTTCTTGTAGTTGCCGGCTACAGTGATGATCCCCTTCGAGCTCGGCATCTTCATCTTCAGGTAGGCGTAGTGGGGCACAACCATGAACTTGGCCAGAGCAGGTTGGCCGAGCAAAGCGTGGTAAGGGCTTTCCAGATCCACTACCTCGAACCAGATTGCTTCTCGGCGAAAGTGATCCTTGTCTCAGAAGAGAACATCCATCTTGATCTTGCCGATCGGGGAACAGGACAGGCCGGGTACGATGCCATGGAACACGGTCTGGCTTGGCATGAGCTGCTTCGCCTTGAGGTTCAACTTCTCCATGGTGTCGCGGTACAGTATGTCGATACTGCTTCCGCCATCAATCAGAACGCGGGAGAATCGGGCAGCCCGCCTCTCTGTTGCGAGGGTGACATCCAACACCAATGCGTAGGAGCCAGGGGACGGCATCACCTCTGGGTGATCGGCCTGGCTCCAGTTGATAGGCCTTTCGGACTAATGCATGAACTCGGGGTTGCTGGAGGCGACTGCGTTGACCTCTTGGTGCTGTCGGCGCCGGCTGCGCTTGTCTTCAACCTGGCTTGTGAAGACGACGTAGGCGGCGTGCTCATCAGGGAACTCATCTTGAATGGCTCCGACTGCTGGTCGAGCAGCCGACTGCTGGGGGGCTGGAGGCGGCGGGCCGGGAGGCGGAGGCGGCACCAGCCCCTCGCCCTTGGAGATCCGGGTGAGCCAGTGGCACTTTCGGGTCGCGTGGTTGGACGGCTTCGCGCCGCTGTGGAACTTGCAGGGGCATCGAGAGTCTGCTCGTAGGAGAAGGCCGGCTGCCAAGCCGGCCTGCTGCACTTCTTCTTGGGAGCGGGCCGTTCTTCGGGCTGCTCGTCTTCGACTGTGGCCACCTGCCGACTGGTGGAAGGCGGCATAGGGGCCTTGCGCTTGTGGTCGTTCTGGTAGGGGCGCCGATTGGAGTCGCCAGCCGGTGTCTTACGAGCCGGAGCGAGCACCTTCCCAGAGGCGTCCACTCGGAGCTCGGTCTTCATCGAGGAGTCAGCTGATGCGTACTTGTCTGCAATGACCAGCAGCTCGTCGAGGGTAGCCGGCTCATCGCAGAGGAGTCGGTGCTTGAGGAGGGTGCCCTCTCGGCACCCGGCGGTGAAGTACTCGATAGCTTGAACCTCGTGCACCCCCTCGCGGGAGTTGTGGAGCTTGGCCCACCGCGTGAGGTAGTCGCGAATCGACTCGCTAGGCCCTTGGACGCATAAGGAGAGCTGGCGGGGCTTGGGAGGTCGCTTATACGTGCTGGTGAAGTTGCGGACGAAGACTTCCGTGAAGTGCAGCCAGCTGTTGACGCTGTAGGGCTTGAGGATGTTGAGCCAGGTGCGCGCCACGCTTCACGGCTACGCGCCTGTTGCCGTTTGCTATGCTGACAGCGGTAGAGTAGTCGATGAGCCAATCTTCCGGCTTCATAGAGCCGTTGTACTTGGGCGTGTCTCTGGGGAGCGAGAACCCTTTGGGGAAGGGCTTGTCGCGGATGCGGGGGCCAAAGCACGGTGGGCCGACATCGTCTTCTTCTTCTAGCGCCAGGGATCGAGCTAGGCGGTCGATCCGGTGCCGGGCGTCGTTCTCGCCGACTCCCTCGCGGCGGCCTAGTCGGCCACCGAGAGTCGGATGCGTGACAGTCGGCGGGGTGAGACATCTCTCCCCATGAGGCGGGGGCGGAGGCGGATCGCCTTGGCGCTCCACTGCTCGAGGGCGTCCTTCCGCGTCGCGCTCGATGGTGATTCGAGTCCGGCTGGAGCTAGCAGCCGGCTCCTTGTCCTTCCTTGCGCGGGCGCCACTCGCAGTCGGCGACCGGGATGTCGCGGCGTGCTCTCGGCGTGGGGGAGGACTCTCAGCGCGGGCGCCGGCTTCATGCCGTTCTGCGGCCGCATCGATCAGCTGCTGGATACGCCTTGTCATGTAGGGGAGCTCATCAGCCCCCAGCCCATTCAGCTCTTCTGCGGCCGCCTGAGCGGCTTGCAGATTCTCGAGCGGTGTGGCGTAGACGGGGCGGTCTGCCCCCAGCATGCTGGCGATGGCCGCGCCGCGCTTCTTGACGAGGCTAGCTCGGCTCGGCCCGCCGTGAGGCGGCGTACCAAAAGCGGCGCGGTCGACTTCGCACTGGTGGGCCTCGGTGAGGCGTCTCATGGAGGTTATCTTCTGGCCCTCCGTGATGAGGGCGAGGCAGCGTGCCTCCAGGGTCTCGGCGTCGGCATCAGCCGGGATGGGGACGGACAAGTCATGCATCACCGCTTGTAGGGCGTCATCGGCGTTCTCGCCCGAGTCGGCGACGTGGCTGATGACCAGCACCTCAGTGACAGCGCTGCTGCCGCTGTGAGCTCGAGGGAGAGGGTCGTCGAAGACTACTACGTCGGAGGGGTAGGCGTCGAACGATGCCGTGTCGGAGTCGACAAGCATCGGGTCGGTGGAGCCGACCGACTCCAAGTGTACAGCAAGTTCGCTGGAGACGTGAAGCTGGTCGAGTAGGCTGACGAGGCGGCTCTCAGGGTAGTCCGTGCCCGCGTCGGATGCAGGCTCGTCGGAGATGCGAGTCTCGCCAAGAAGATCGGCGAGGCAGCTTGCTGCGCAGGCGTCGTCGACGCCTTGCAGCGCGTCGGGGCAAGCGTCGTCGGGCGTAGCAGGCTGGCTGCGCTCGCGGGGGAGAAAAAGGTTTCCCGTCCAGAACAGGTCTCCGGACGACGGTGCACCTGGCCCCATGGTGGGCGCCAAATGTCGGGTGGTAGGTGCGACATATGCCAACGGGTGGCTTATCATTGTGGGAGCCAGTAAAACATCGCCGGTGCCTGGAAACGGGATGAGGCGAAGACATGCACGCCGGCGGATCTTACCCAGGTTCAGGGCTCTCCGTGGAGATAACACCCCTAGTCCTGCTCTGCGGGGTCTCCGCATGATCACTAGATCAATACAAGTAACTACAAGCGCTCCTTGAGCTGTTTGGCTAGAGGAAGAGGAAGGACAAGGCTAGCTCTCCTTTTCTCTCTAGGTGGTGTGAGGAATTCTATGAGATCAACCCTTTGCATGGGTGTCCCGGGGGGTTTATATAGGCCTACCCCCCAGGGGTACAATGGTAATCTGGCTAGGCACGGGTCCCAGCCGTCAGTGTCTATGCTCGCCGGCTTATCCGCCGGTCATGGGGGCCCGCCGACTGGTGGGTCCCGCCGGCTGCCGGCCTCTTGGCCGGCAAGCCGGCCCCACCGCTCAGGTGCTTTGTCGGCGGCTGGTTACTGTTGCCTCGCCTCTGATGACGAGGGCTTTGTCGAGGTAAGCGTGGCTATAGTGTCGCCGCCTGGCAAGCTCTCACTGTAGCCTTACCTCGTCTTGTCTCCTTAATGAGGCACATGCTTCGAAGGAGGGAGGCAGCCGGCTATTGGGAGCCGGCCACACCCCTGGCCGACTAGAGGAGGCCAGCACGCCTTCGGGTGTCTCTCTGGCAAAGATGCCCGCTGCCGACGGGCCGTACTGGCGCCTGTCGTGGGTGACATCGAGGCCAACATGGCTACAGTGCCGCGCCGGACGGGGGATGGCTGGCCCGTACGGCGCCCTGTGGCCATGCCTGTTCCGGGATTCAGGGGTAGTGGGTTGTACTGCGGCCACACCCCATCCTATCGCCGCTATGTGGGTACAGTCTTGGTGGGTGCAGTCTTGGCCGGCTTCTGGGAGCCGGCTTTCTTTATGGCCGGCTTTCGGGAGTCGGCTTTCTTCATGGCCGGCTTCTGGGAGCCGGTCCTCTTGGGGCCGGCTCCCTGGAGTCGTCTATCTCGTATCTTTCCTGGAGGAGGTTTCTGATGCTGGGTCACCTCCTGGGAGTCGGCCCTCGACCGGGGGAAGGCGATCCTATGCTTTGTATGCTTGAAGGCTTGAATGGCCTGGTAATTTTTCAAAGAGCCAGGGGGAGTCGGCTAGGCTACCCGTGGCCATTTACTCCGACAGTGATAGGCAGCGTAGGTAACCTTATCAGCTTCGGCTACGTTGGCAGAACGTAGCTTATGGGTGATGCTGCGAAGCCAATCATCCGCATCGAGGGGCTCGACGAAATGATTAAACTTCGGTGGGTACAAATTTGACAAAGTCGTTGATTGACACCAAGTCGTTCCTCTGATGACGTGCAGTATTCTGCTCAATCCGCTCCAGCAAGCGGTTAGTCTCACGCTTATTTCTTTCCGCCTCCAGCATAACTTCGGCCAGAGAAGGCGGTTGAGGCAGATTCTCATCCCTAGCTGCACTGGCTTCTCCCTGCGCCTGGACAGCAGGGTTGTTGCGGGTGCTGACCATCCTAGGAAAACAAGACAACGGTTTAGACAAGGATGGCAAAATCTTGGCAAGGAAGTGCGGAATGTAATGGATAACACGGAATGCAGAGATGTTCATCCGTATGACATGGTAATATAGAAACCGCCATATATATACCAATGTTCATACACACCATACATAGTTTAGTACAAGCCCAGGCTAGAGTACAACTACGGTGAAAGACGATACATCTCATCGGAGGCATTCCAAGCTCCTATACATTATTTTTATACACCTCCGGAATGTGATACACACCAGGTCGTATCCCACGAGTCACGCAGGACTGTGGAGAATACAACTGTTAGAATACTTAGTGAAGCTACTACCAACTCAGACGTCTCCATAGTAATCTTCATAGAGATTACCACCATGTCCTGGGAGCTGAACATGATCATCTGGAAACAGTCGGTCCTGTGGAGCTTGCGGTCCATAAGGAGTCGGATATGGACTTGGTCCAACAAACGGTGGCAGATGGGGTCCACGAGGAGGGGTGATGCCTCCTACATCACGCCAGTCCATACAATATGGCAGACCAGACCGCATGGGGTACAAGTCCCTCATGTCCATATACCCAGCCTGCACGGCAGGTGCAAACCGTGTCAGAGTGGCACAGTGATCAGAACGAGCGTTGAATAGCTCCATTCGCAAGGCACGATTCTCACGGTCCTTGTCCTCAAGCATCTCGGTGGTGGTGCGGAGTAGTGAATCCTCATGGGTAGAGTCACAGTAAATAGCCTGATAGTACCCTTGAGCCCTAGGGAGTGATGCTGGCATATAGCGGAAATCAATGTTCCGAAGCAAGGCAGTTCTGGCTCGTATGATAGTCATGATCGACTAAGTTGCGTCCTGCACGGACATCTCGATGGTAACCCCAAGTCCATAAGAGCAATGGAGGGGTTCAGTAGCAACATGATAGGAAGGGTATATCCTGACCGTACAAAGGTATTGACTTCGATTAAAGTCTCGAAACTGCTCCTCGACGGTATACTCAGGATACCATCGATAGCCTGTCTCGGTCATCACTCGGACCAGCATGGCCGTGTGACCAAGTACATTGAGGCACCGAGTCAGACGAACCACTTGATTCCGGGAACGGGTGGCCATCTGAAAGCACGAAATAATGCAAAGGCATTAGAATTTTCTAGGAGAAATCGGACAGCATAACGGCTGTAAATGCTTAGAAAAATATTTGAGACATTCACAACAGTTTGCATAGACACTCAACAACATCATATCAAGGTTCTGGTTCAACTGGTAACATACTAAAAGTAGCAGAAACTGAACTGGGTTTGTAACCAACAATCCTATAAGTTACTACGGATTAGCAACACATGAACCCACGTAGAATGAGAAGAGAATGACTCGGATCAGATGGCATAAGGTAAAGGAGTAAAAAGAGCCTTACGTTCCCTCCCACAATCAATTCCCCTACATATAACTAAAGCATTTCTAGACTCGACATCGACCAGTTTGGCTCAATGAACCTACAGGCAGTCCGGTTCTGATGCCAACACTGTCAGGACCCCGATTCTAAGTCACACCGATCTAGCCTGTAACACCCCATATCACTTTGCGGCCTCACGCATGGTATTCCCACGGGTGTCGCCCTACCATGGCCCGGGACCGTTTGCGCCTTTTGGCTCACGTATATGATAGTGTCGCTAGCATCCATATGACAGAGAACCCGGGCCGACATGGCTAGTCGTGAACCCAAAGAGGCACTAACTTACGGGGACAGGCATACATGAATCAACATCGAGCATGTCGGTCAGCAGCGTGTGAATCCGGGCTATAGCACTGGGCTAACAGGACTCCGAGAACCCAGGCTGTAGCAGGCTAGGCAGGACTCCAGATGTCACCGCGTGACATTTCCCCGAAGGGACAGACATAGGAACGAAGTGAATCACATGCCGGCCAGTCAAGTGTTCCGGAGCAGTAGTGTTGGGCTAGCAGGGCTCTGGTGAATCGGGCTGTAGCGGACTACTATGGCTCATGGAAGCACTAGACTACATTTCCCCATAATAGAGGCTGCCAAGGATAAAAAACTAGATTGTCGGATCCCACACATACCAAGCATTTCAATCATACACACAATATGCTCGATATGCGTAAATACAACATGGCATCACAACAAAACTCTACAACTCAAAGTACTTTATTTAAAGGCTCCGGAGAGCCATACATAACATGTTCATACAGATAGGGGTCACATGACCCGACATTCAAGTCATACAAACATACAAGCACATGCGGAAGCAAACTTGTCTGATTACAGACAACTAGAAAGAAAGATGGCTTGACGAAGCCTGTCTATCTACATAGGCCCTTCACAAGCTCAGATCACCACCTGGGTGGCAAGTCAGTCGTCAACGTCGAGATCTACATAGAACCCATCGAAGGGGGCGGTGTTGTTGTCTGAAAACAGTAATTAAAGCAACATGAGTACAAAGGTACTCAGCAAGTCTTACAATAGATCCTACTATGCATGCACATTCTCAAGAAGGTAGTGGAGTTATTGCAGCAAGCCAGCTTTAACTCTTGGCTAAGCTATCCTACGAGACACCACTTGTAAATAGTTTTTGCACACGAGTCCACTAATCACCATCACAATACTCCATCGTGGATCCTCCCTCGTCATCCTATGAGAGGGCCATCCGCGGTACTCACACTTATCTGGAGTCTTTTAGTAGTAACCATTAACTTGTCTATGAACTGCATAAGCGACCAAGTAGTCCTTTACCGCGGACGCGGCTATTCAAATAGTTTTATACCCTGCAGGGGTGTACTTCGTCACACATGTTTCCACCTCTTAGCGTCTGCACATGACATGTGCTCGGCAGACTTCAAGCGAAAGCCGACGTGGGTGTAGACCACAACCTGACTAACCACACAAGTCTCTAGTCCAGGTTTATCGCCTATTCGAGTTCCATCCGCAAGGAAATCCGGCCAGGGTGTCCTCAACGGCCCCAAATGATGTGTGCAGGGTTCCCGAAACACCAAACGGGCAACTCGGTACACCGTGCCACGAGCCTACCGCATCACAGCCCACCCCTAAGGGCAGTGCTGCGCACGGCCTCTAGCAACTACAAACACCAGAAACTACTTGCAACTCCTGGACAGAGGCGAGAGGGGTCAGTAAGTCGAGCGGGGTCATATTTCAGGGCCCAATGTGTGGTAGTAGCTGAATCTTAAATCACGCATACAGATCTCAGTTCTTAAGGACGGCCTCAATGAAACAACCCACCATGTACTCCTACATGGCCTCTCATTGATATCTTTACCAAATCATGTTCAACACTTCACTCTCATTATCGACACAACCATTCACTCTAGATCATCACCCCGATGAGCCAGACCTGACACGACTCTAAGCATAGCAAGGATAGCATGGTAGGAAACACAGACATGGCTCAATCAACTCCTACACATGCTAGTGGGTTTCATCTAGTTACTCCGGCAATGACAGGTCATGCAGAGGAAGTGGGTTCAACTTCCGCCACACACAGCAGTTTCAAACGCGTTGTCTTAATGCAGTAAACGAGAGCAGAAGCGAGAAGTTGGGTTTGTATCGAAATGATCAATGGGTTGTTTGCCTGACAGAGTGGTAGTGGGATATTGCCCTTCAGTTGGATACTCGTGAATATCCTCGGAGGCAGAACCTACCACGAAGAACACATCGAAACACAATCATCACATGGCAATATGCAACATTATGATGCATGTAATGACATGGCAAAATGAGTGTGTTTTGGCTAATGCAACTTAGAACAGATTGGTTTGAGTTCATTTGAATCAAGGATTCAAATGCTAACCCAAAGTAAGAGGTCACATTAGTGCATTTACTTGTTTCACCTAAACAGCAAGATTAAAGTGTTCTGACATGCATGAAACCAGTACAGATGGAAAGATTGGATTTTTCTGATCAAATTTCATATATAAATCTTTGCATTTGGAGTTACAGATTAATTTCTATGAATTTTTGAAGTTTGTAGTATGTTCTGGAATTTCCTGTATAAGAACAATTCCAGTAAATGATTTACTACATCAGCATTGCGTCAGGGTGACGTCATTAGTCAACAGAGACGGCCCAGGTCAACCTTGACCTGTGGGTCCCGTCTGTCAATGTCAATTAACTAACTAAGTTTAGTTAGCGTTAAACTAATACTAACTTAGTTTAGTTTGTGGCCTAGGGCCCACACGTCAGTGACCCAGGGGGTCAAACTGGGCCCACCCAGTCAACGGTCAGCGGGTCAACTCGCCGGCGTTTAGCCGCCGGCGAGGCCAGACGCGGCGGTGGGGTGCGGGTTTCGTGCTCCAGCGACCAAATGGACAGCGGAGACCATCTACGAGTAGCTAGGAGCGAGCAGCGTCGAGTGGTGGTGGTGGTTGGGCTCGGGGTCACCGGAAACGACGCCGGCGATGAGCTGTGCGGCTGCCGAGGTTCGGGTGAGCGCGGGCTCGTCGCTAGGGGGCACGGCGAGGCGCATGGAGTAGTGCTACGGGCTCCTGGGGATGCGGTGAGTGTGTTGGACAAGGTGGCTTGGCCGTTGGGTGGCCGGAGTCACGTCGGCGATGAGCTCGGCGGCGGCGCGTGCGGTGATGCTTCGTGCAGTCGCTACGGTGCTTGAGAGAGAGAACGGAGAGGATGGGGAGGTGGCTAAGCTCACGGCGATCACGTTGGAGCAGTCGGCGAGGTCGGGGACGAGCTGGTGCGGCGGTGACGGCGAAGGGGATCTCCGGCGGTGGCGGAGTCGGGCGAGGTCGTTGCAGAGGCTTCTGGGAAAGCGAGCGCTCGGGGCTCAGCTTGCTCGACGGAGAGGAGGGCGGCGGAGCTTCTGGACACAGTGGTGCGGCGCGGGGACGACAGTGGATGCGTCTACGTTGGCAGTGCAGCTGCGGCGGCGGCGGCCATGGTGGGAGAGGGCGAGAGAGAGAGGCAGGGGGAATGGATGTGTCCAGGGGGTCGGGGCGGCGACGTGGGACTCGCCCAGGTGTCCAGGGGCGTGCGCGGCAAGCAGGTGGTGTCATGGCGAGCTCGCGCACGCCGGCGTCACCTCCCTGCCTGCCTGGCAGGGAAGAAGCAGCTGGCTGGCACGAGCCAGCACAGCGCTGGGCCGCCAGGTGGGCCAGCTGGTGGGTTGCGGCCAGGTAAGTTGTTTCCTTTTTATTTTCTGTTTTCTTTTATTTCTGCAAGTTTGTGGCATTTCCAAAAATACCTAGGCATTTCCAAAAATCACCAAACTGCACATGCTCACTGTATGGAACATATCCAACATGGAACATTTCAGTTTGGGATTGTTTGGGCATTTAAAATATTTACTAGCATTTAAATGCCCAAATGCAAGTTACATATGATTTAATTCAATGATCTTTGTGATGACCTAGAAAATTGTGAACCCATTTTCTCAGAGGTTCTAACCCAAGACAAAAAGGGTGGACTTTTTAGAAGGGCATTTCAGGTTCACTGAAAATGATTTTAGTAAACCCTAGTTGTTTTCAGGGGGGTGCTGGGGGTTCTGTCATCCCCATTTCAAGTTTCTGGAAAAATAAACTTGATGCAACACTCTAATGCATGAACTAGCTAGGATGTGACATGAAGAAACTAATCTTGTCTTGAATTGGGAGAAGTGCCACTTTATGGTGAATGAAGGTATTGTCTTGGGGCATAAAATTTCTGAAAGAGGCATTGAAGTTGATAAAGCTAAAGTTGATGCTATTGAAAAGATGTCGTGTCCTAAGGACATTAAAGGTATAAGAAGTTTCCTTGGTCATGCCGGTTTTTATAGGAGGTCATTAAGGACTTCTCTAAAATCTCCAGGCCTCTGACTAATCTCTTACAAAAAGATATCCCTTTTACCTTTGATGATTATTGTGTAGAAGCATTTGACATACTTAAGAAAGCATTGATTTCTGCACCTATTGTTCAGCCACCTGATTGGAATTTACCCTTTGAAATTATGTGTGTAACGCCCCGAGACCGACGCTCCAAATGCCTTCCATGTTTCTCGTTATCGTCATGTGTTTTTATTTGTTTGTTGAATTCATTATCGCATCATCCGCATTGCATCGGCACTTTGTTGCCGTCATTTTTTTCAAAACTTGCATCTGCTCGTAGTTGCTGCTTCTTTCTTGTCTATGTTGACCTGTCATATCAATCGGACCGCTCTCTTCTCTCTGTTCTCTTAGCCCGTCAAAACCCCCTTGTCTCCATGGCCTTTCGTCAAACCCCTCGCGCGCGTCCGAAAGCTGTCCCAAACCCGACCCGGGTTGTCGTTACCGGTGGGTCCAGATCATCCCCAAACATCTATAAAACATCTCCATTTTCTTATTTAGACTTCCTAACCTATTAATTCTCGACCGCCCGATTACGATCGGACGGACCGGATTAACCCTACCCTATAATCGACCAACCAGAGCCAGCGCCCGATCCAGATCCTCTCTCGCCCTCCGACCACCTCCCTTGTTCTCCGCGCCGCTCCATTCCTAGCCTCCCACGCGCAGCCGCATGCCCGACCTCGAGCTCTCCCGCAGCCAGCCGACGCTTGATCCAGGTTGGATCGAGGCCACGGCCTTGCTCCCTTTGTCTCCTCCGCCCAAGCCACTGCACGAGAGATGCCCGAGCGCTCCTCCTCCTCGCGACCCGCCGCCCCGGCGAACCACACCGCCGGCGACCACCTCTAGCAGGACCGTGCCCTTCCTCTCCATCCTCCCCTCTGCTTTCTTCTTGCTCGCCGGTAACTCTCTCTCAGAATCTCTCATCTCTCTCGCTTCTCTTCACAGGAAACAAACCATGGCCACCTGTCCATGGAGATGGAGCCGCGCCGCCCTGGTCACCTGCCACCTCGGGTCGCCTCTGCTTCGTCCTCGCCACCCGCTCGTGCTCCGGTGAGCCCTACCGCTGCTCTCCTTCCCTTGTGTTCTCTCTTTCCTGCTGCATTCCCTCTAAATTCTTCCCGTTCCATGGCCTTGCAGCTCCTGCCGCCGCCCTGCTCCGTTCGTCGCCGTCTCCGCTAGATCCGGCGAGGCCTTGCATCCCCACCTTCAGATCGCCGCGCCGCCCCACCGAAGACCGCCAGCACAATCGCCGCCCTGCTTCCCCTGCTTCCTCTGCTTCGAGGACGAGACCAGCGCCAAGAACCGCTCGTCCTAGAGCGTTGACAGCGCCCCCTCCACCTCCTCATTCGATCCCGCCAGCGTGGACGAGCGCCAGGGCCCAGCGGCGCCTTGCCCTGCCGCGTGGGCCACAACATCCCCAGCTGGGCTTGGCCCATGTGTGAGCTGCCTCCCAGCGCCCCTCTTGTTTTTTTCTCCTGTTGGGCCAGCCTGCAGTTTCGGCCCGATAGCATTTTTTCCCTGTCTGCGAATTTGCCTAATTATCCAGAGAGTGCAGTTTTACAGAAAAACCCCTAGTGTTCATGCATCTAATAACTAATTAATCATGCATCATATGTAAATAATTTATATATGGAAAGTGCTCAGAATTTCATATAGTTTCATAATATCCAACTCTCATCCATGTTTAAAATGTTTAAACTTGCTGTTTGTTTAATTTTGCATAAATGCCATGCTAAAATGATTTATTTCATAACTAAATAACCGTAGCTCCATTTTAAATAAACTTGATATGTAAATGGGGTAGAAAAATTCCTAGTTTAACATGGTGCACTCATCTTGCATGTTTAACAACTCTAAAATATGGTTTAGGGCAGAACAGTACCAAATCTAAAATATGCACATGAGAATTTTTCGGAATTGTTGTTTGTTGTTTCCGGCCTCATTTAAACTTGCTTAAATAGATAGTTTTATTATTCCTCACCTCTTGCCATGTTAACCAACATTTAAATATTGTTGAGTACCTAAACGGGAGTGAACTAAATAATCGAATGTGGTATTTCATCAATATGCAACTCGTTGCATATTGAGCTCCACTTAATTCGTACTATTGTTTGTTGCACTTTGCCATACTATGCCTCATCAAACCGGACATGCATCATCCTTGGTTGTGCATCATGCCATGTTTTATGCTTGTGTGTTTACCATGGTGTTTTCTTCTTTCCAGTTTACTTCTCTCGTAAGCTTCGGTTTCGTTTCAGAGTTGTGAGGATTCGTTCGACTACGTCCGCTTGTCTTCTTCATGGACTCGTTCTTCTTCCTTGCGGTATCTCAGGCAAGATGACCATTACCCTTGATATCACTTCTATCTTTGCTTGCTAGTTGTTCGCTCTATCGCTATGTCGCGCTACCTACCACTTGTTTATCATGCCTCCCATATTGCCATGTCAAGCCTCTAACCCACCTTCCTAGCAAACCGTTGTTTGGCTATGTTACCGATTTTGCTCAGCCCCTCTTATAGCGTTGTTAGTTGCAGGTGAAGTTGAAGATTGCTCCATGTTGGAACATGTTTATGTTGGGATATCACAATATCTCTTATTTAATAAATGCATCTATATACTTGGTAAAGGGTGGAAGGCTCGGCCTTATGCCTGGTGTTTTGTTCCACTCTTGCCGCCTTAGTTTCCGTCATACCGGTGTTATATTCCTTGATTTTGCGTTCCTACGCGGTTGGGGTTATGGGACCCCCTTGACATTTCGCCTTGAATAAAACTCCTCCAGCAAGGCCCAACCTTGGTTTTACCATTTGCCTACCTACCACCTATACCTTTCCCTTGGGTTCTACAGACTCA
>NC_057808.1:142376457-142385820 GCF_018294505.1 Triticum aestivum | reverse complement strand
AGTGCTGGTCCGAACCGGGCAACCTGCGGGGCCACCTCGGGGAAACTTGAGGGCTGGTTTTACTCGTAGCTTGATCTATCCGGTGTGCCCAGAGAACGAGATATGTGCAGCTCCTATCGGGATTTGTTGGCACAGTCGGGCGGCTTTGCTGGTCTAGTTTTACCATTGTCGAAATTTCTTGTAACCGGGATTCCAAGACTGATCGGGTCTTTCCGGGAGAAGGAATATCCTTCGTTGATCGTGAGGGCTTGTGATGGGCTAAGTTGGGACAACCCTGCAGGGCATAAACTTTTGAAAGCCGTGCCCGCGGTTATGTGGCAGATGGAAATTTGTTAATGTCCGGTTGTAGAGAACTTGACACTTGACTTAATTAAAATGCATCAATCGTGTGTGTAGCCGTGATGGTCTCTTTTCGGCGGAGTCCGGGGAGTGAACACGGTTTGGGTTATGTATGAACGTAAGTAGTTTAAGGGTCACTTCTTGATCACTTCTAGCTTCTCGACCGTTGCGTTGCTTCTCTTCTCGCTCTTATTTGCGTATGTTAGCCACCATATATGCTTAGTGCTTGCTGCAGCTCCACCCCATTACCCCTTTCCTACCCATAAGCTTAAATAGTCTTGATCTCGCGGGTTTTGAGATTGTTGAGTCCTCGTGACTCACAGATACTACCAAAACAGTTGCAGGTGCCGATGATGCCAGTGCAGGTGACGCAACTGAGCTCAAGTGGGAGTTCGACGAGGACCTTGGTCGTTACTATGTTTCGTTTCCTGATGATCAGTAGTGGTGCCAGTTGGGACGATCGGGGATCTAGCATTTGGGGTTATCTTCTTTTCTTTTGGATTTGTCCGTAGTCGGACTATGTGTGTACTCTGAATGATGTATAAATTATATGTTCATTGTCTGAAGTGGCGATTGTAAGCCAACTCTCTTTTTCCCTTCCTTGTTCATTACATGGGATTGTGTGAAGATGACCCTTCTTGCGACAAAACCACAATGCGGTTATGCCTCTAAGTCGTGCCTCGACACGTGGGAGATATAGCCGCATCGTGGGCGTTACAAGTTGGTAATCGGAGGCATCCCCGACTTAGGAGCCCCCTGCTTGACCGAATCGCTGACGTTGTTGAGTCTAGAACAAAAATGTTTTGAGTCTTAGGATTATATATATCGGAGAGTAATATTCTTTTTACTCCTCGGTCCCTTCGTCACTCTGGTGAGGCCTCCTGACGTAGATGTTTTGACTTTCCTCTCCTCAAATTTCACAAAAAAAAATTAGGATCACGCGGGTATCTTGGTATCGTTCCGATATTCTTATGACGAGAACATTGTTCTTGGTGCCTCGTGACATTTAGGGGTTGTGGCAGTGTCCCGGGGAGTTGAGCTCCGAGGTGTTGTCGTCACAATTTTATCGTTGTAGTTCTGGAATACTTGTGTTTCACCGACATCGAAAATCTCTTTTATGCAGTTGTTGGTGAGATAACCTCGACGCCACCAAGTACTGGGGCGGGAGTTCGGTAGTATTGCCATAACTCGTATAACGGATGCTTTTCGAAGGTTGAGGTACACGATTTCCGGAGTTTTCTTGGTTATGTGTTGACGGATGAATACAGTTGGATGTAGGGATTGTTTAGTTTGGGTGAGATATATTGCTTCCCCTATATCCTCAACACCAGATTACATAACCAGAAAGTTTCGGGAGTTTATAGGTGGGAATTCAAGTAGCTCCTAGGATATCTTTCCGACAGATGCATGATAGGAGATTGGGGTTCGACGTCTAGTGGTCCGCCTATCCACGGTTGGTTTTACAGTGGTCTCGTTGTGTCTTAAAGAATCCTTGGCTATGCTGACTCGGGGACGCTTCGTCTGTCATGTGCACTGCCTTGTACATGATGGTGTTGTACGATCGAGCCCGTGTGGGCCCCACCATGAAAAATTTCGGACGAAATCTCTATCATATGTTTGTTTCCGGCTTATTTTGCAAGCCAATCCTTGTTTTGTTTTTGTTGTGCTATTCGAGTTGCTTCGTTGCCAAGTGTTGATTCCATACCTTATTCTAAGCGGTGTTCTCATATTTCTATGGGGATACTAATCCTTCTTGATCATCGAGATTGTCATCTCAATTCTATTTCCAACCGGTGTGTTCCTCTTCAAGTGTATCCAATCATTTTCAACATCCACAAGATCAATTTTAAGTTTCCTCAACGGTATCCATTCCATCTGCCCAAGTTGCCTTCGTTTTCCTGCCCTCCCACCCTTTTTCTTAAGGACTTAGATTTCTTAATCAAGTATCCTTTTATTGATGGGAAGTCTCTCCATTCTTTTCCGTCAATGTTCTTATCCGGTGGTTCTCAGGAAGATACTAACGGAGCTTCAAGTTTATTATTCTTTGTTCTCTTTTCTTCACCGGTGGATTCAATTCAAGCTTTATCGATCATATCCTTTCCTCGTTTCAAATGTTTTCTCATGCCGGTGCACCTCTTAATCGTTCATCTCTCTCTATTCATATCCGAAGTGTCGAAGATATCTCAGAAGATTCACGTTTCCATTCTCGATCCGTTCAAGTTATTTCGAGGTTGTTATATCATTCAAGCCACTTAATTCAACCGGCGGCGCAATCTCTCTTTTAAATTGTTTCAACAGTGTATCTTTTGAGTGGGCCCTAACCCACAGGTCTTTTCCCAGGATCTTACCTGA
Organism: Triticum aestivum; assembly: GCF_018294505.1. Lineage (NCBI taxonomy): Eukaryota > Viridiplantae > Streptophyta > Magnoliopsida > Poales > Poaceae > Triticum > Triticum aestivum. Next base: position 142,383,129 of record NC_057808.1, on the reverse strand, counting down.
CTCTTCTAATTTTTCCGGAGCTATTCCCAAATTCATTTCAAAGTTTGACGGAAGTATGAGTTATCATCAGTCAAATGTCTTTCTCCAAGATCTTTCAAATTCTTTTCATCGTTGGTTCAACCTTTCTATTCTTCCTTCCGGAGTGCCTCAGCAATTCATGGTGGTGTTTCTCATCGTCGTTCTCAACATTTGAAGACCGAAGAAGAATTTCTCTTGAATCCTTACCCGTTTCTCTCAGAGATGCGTGGTTCTAACTTGATGCCATCCTCTCATAATTATTTTCGATTGCGAGAATTCTTTTCATCCATCCGGAGCAATTCAGGAGTCTTTTCAGTTTGATTCTCCGGAGCCCATCATCTCAGAATTATTCATTCCAGCTTTCATCTCTCGCTCTCCAAATCTTACCGGTGCATCATTCAAGTTTTCTCTAATTAGCTCGTGATCTCTTCGTTATCTTGTATCTAAATTCTCTCAAGCATCTTCGTTCATTTTCCAATTCTTCCTGGTGATGCGTTCGTTTTCTTCATTCATTCTTTTAATCCTGACGGTGGTTTGTTCAAAATTCCTCGTTCTATGTTCTCATATTAATTTATTTGTTGTTTACATCCTACCGGTGGTTCGTTGAAGACCTTCCCAAGTTGAGCAATATCTCTCTTCAATCCTTTTTCAATGAGTATAAGTAGTATGCCAAATCCATTGCTTGTCATCAATTTAAATTGATGAAGGATACGCATACCATAATTCTTGTTCTTGTTTCATCCAAGGGATTAATTCCTTCTTCCGGAGTCCGTAATGGTATCAATTTCTCAGTTCTAAGTTGTTCATCTCTTCTTTCCGGAGTTCGTTCATGATATCAAATTCTCGGTTCCAAGTTGTTCATCTTTTCTTTCCGGAGGTACCAAGTTTTCTGAGTTGTCTCATCACGGAGCTCCATCTAAATCATCGCAAGGCTTCACCTTGTTTTCTCAACTTCTCTTTTTCATTACCGGAGTTCTTCATGGAGTCTCTACATGGTGGTTCGTCAAGGATTGTTTTCATTCTTCAATTTTTCTTCAAGATTTCTCTCGGAGTTATGATCCACCAAGCTATACTCAAAATTAAACAGGGTGCTCAACTTGTGTTTCGTTTTGAGGAGTTCAAATATCCTTCATCTTGCATTCCAAAGTGCAATTCTTTCTCTCTTATCTTTTGAGGTGGTGTTATAGCATTCTTGACAATTTCCATTCATGTTTCGTGATTCGCATGTTGTCAAGAATGAGGTATTTTAAATCCATTAATCTCTTCGTTGGAGTTATCTTGTGTCAGATTTCACCTAAAGCCTTCCCTAAGGAATGTTGATATTGTGGTGCTTATCAATGATCCAAGTTATCTCTATATCATCTTGGTGGAAGAAGTTTTTCATCTCGTTGGTGTTATCAATTATATTATTTTTTCCATAGTGGCAGAATTTCGCCTCAATTTTGAGAAAGTTTTCCATAAGCCCACTACAAGCTTATTTTTTTCGTTGTTTTTTCCCAAAAACTCCGTTACAACCTTCTTGGAAGGGTGCTTTCCAAGATCATTTGTGGCAGAAGTTGGCATTTTTCTTCTCCATTCCTTTATTCCTATGATCTATCTTCTATTCTTTCGTTCCAGAGGCATTGTAAGGTTGCTCTCTTCATCCCATCTTCTCGTTTTGTCAAGATCATGTTCTTTTCCTTGCTAATCCATTTAACCGGGGTGTTGTGCTCCCATTCAAGTTCTTTCAACTTATCAAGTCTTGCCTCTCTTTTCAACCAGAGTGCTGCCCGAATTTGTCTATTCTTTGTCCATCTAATTTTAATCGGAGTGGCTTCAAACTCTATCTTGTCCCCTAAGCTCTTGGTTCTCATCATATTCCTTGTTCCCCTTGTCCAACGGAGCATTTGCCATCATGTTCATCTCCATTGTATTCTTTCTTTCAATTTTTCAACCTCTTAAGGTTCTTTGGGTTCACTCATTTGTCAAAGAAGCAACTTAGTTTTACCTCTTCTCTTCCTCTTCCGCTTCCTTCCGATGCCATCCTAGATCTCGGGATGAGATCCTCTTGTAGCGGTGGAGTGTTGTAACGCCCCGAGACCGACGCTCTAGACGCCTTCCATGTTTTTCGTTATCGTCGTGTGTTTTTATTTGTTTGTTGCATTCATCATCGCATCATCCACATTGCATCGGCACTTTGTTGCCGTCATTTTTTTCAAAACTTGCATCTGCTCGTAGTTGCCGCTTCTTTCTTGTCTATGTTGACCTGTCATATCAACCGGACCGCTCTCTTCTCTCTCTTCTCTGAGCCCGTCAAAACCCCCTTGTCTCCATGGCCTTTCGTCAAACCCCTTGCGCGCGTTTGAAAGCTGTCCCGAACCCGACCCGGTTTGTCGTTACCGGTGGGTCCGGATCATCTAAAACATCTATAAAACATCTCCGTTTTCTTATTTAGACTCCCTAACCTATTAATTCTCGACCGCCCGATTAAGATCGGACGGACTGGATTAACCCTACCCTAATCCCCTACCTATATATATAGTCTAACCCTAGCCCTGTCCCATCCATCCATCAGATCCTCCCCGCCGCCGCAACTCTCTTCCTTGGGATCGCTCCCGATCCAAAAATCCACCAACCAGAGCCAGCGCCCGATCCAGATCCTCTCTCGCCCTCCGACCACCTCCCTTGTTCTCCGCGCCGCTCCATTCCTAGCCTCCCACGCGTAGCCGCATGCCCGACCTCGAGCTCTCCCGCAGCCAGCCGGCGCTTGATCCAGGTTGGATCGAGGCCACGGCCTTGCTCCCTTTGTCTCCTCCGCCCAAGCCACCGCACGGGAGATGCCCGAGCATCCTCCTCCTCGCGACCCGCCGCCCCGGGGAACCACACTGCCGGCAACCACCTCTAGCAGGACCGTGCCCTTCCTCTCCATCCTCCCGTCTGCTTTCTTCTTGCTCGCCGGCAACGCTCTCTCGGAATCTCACATCTCTCTCGCTTGTCTTCACAGGAAACAAACCATGGCCCGCGCCGCCCTGGTCACCTGCCACCTCGGGTCGCCTCTGCTTCGTCCTCGCCGCCCGCTCGTGCTCCGGTGAGCCCTGCCGCTGCTCTCCTTCCCTTGTGTTTTCTCTTTCCTGCTGCATCCCCTCTAAATTCTTCCCGTGCCATGGCCTTGCAGCTCCTGCCGCCGCCCTGCTCCGTTCGTCGCCGTCTCTGCCAGATCCGGCGAGGCCTTGCATCCCCACCTTCAGATCGCCGCGCCACCCCACCGGAGACCGCCAGCACCATCGCCGCCCTGCTTCCCTGTAACGCCCATGATGCGGCTATATCTCCCACGTGTCGAGGCACGACTTAGAGGCATAACCGCATAGTGGTTTTGTCGCAAGAAGGGTCATCTTCACACAATCCCATGTAATGAACAAGAATGGATAAAGAGTTGGCTTACAATCGCCACTTCACACAATACATAAATATATCTCATACATCATCCAAAATACAAACATATAGACCGACTACGGTCAAAATCCAGATGAAAATAAGATAACCCCAAATGCTAGATCCCCGATCGTCCCAACTGGGCTCCACTACTGATCATCAGGAAAAGATACATAGTAACGACCACGTTCCTCGTCGAACTCCCACTTGAGATCGACGCCATCATCTGCACTGGCATCGTCGGCACCTGCAACTGTTTTGGTAGAATCTGTGAGTCACCAGGACTCAGCAATCTCACACCCGCGAGATCAAGACTATTTAAGCTTATAGGAAAGGATGGTGTAATGAGGTGGAGCTGCAGCGGCAATAAGCATATATGGTGACTAACATACGCAAGAGAGAGCGAGAAGAGAAGCAACGGAACGGTCGTCATCTAGCAATGACCAAGAAGTGATCCTGAATACCTACTTACGTCATACATAACTCAAACCGTGTTCACTTCCCGAACTCCGCCGAGAAGAGACCATCACGGCTACACACGCAGTTGATGTATTTTACTTGGGTCAAGTGACAAGTTCTCTACAACCGGACATTAACAAATTCCCATCTGCCTCATAACCGCGGGCACGGCTTTCGAAAGATAATACCCTGCAGGGGTGTCCCAACTTAGCCCATCATAAGCTCTCACGGTCAACGAAGGATAAACCTTCTCCCGGAAAGACCCGATCAGTCTCGGTATCCCGGTTTACAAGACATTTCGACAATGGTAAAACAAGACCAGCAAAGCCGCCCGAATGTGCCGACAAATCCCGATAGGAGCTGCACATATCTCGTTCTCAGGGCACACCGGATGAACACTACGTACAGCTATAACCAATCCTCGAGTTTCCCCATTGTGGCGCTGCAAGTGGCTCTAGTTTGGACCAGCACTCAAAGGAACGCTGGCCCGGGGTTTAAATAAAGATGACCCTCGGGCTCGCGAAAACCCGGGGGAAAAAGGCTTAGGCGGCAAATGGTAAAAACAAAGTTGGGCCTTGCTGGAGGAGTTTTATTCAAGGAGAACTGTCAAGGGGGTCCCATAAATCACCCGACCGCGTAAGGAACGCAAACTCAAGGAACATAATCCCGGTATAACAGTAACTAGGGCGGCAAGAGTGGAACAAAACACCAGGCATAAGGCCGAGCCTTCCACCCTTTACCAAAATATAAAGATGCATTAATTAAATAAGAGATATTGTGATATCCCAAATATCCATGTTCCGACATGGAACAAACTTCAACTTCACCTGCAACTAGCAACGCTATAAGAGGGGCTGAGCAAAAGCGGTAACTTAGCCAAACAACGGTTTGCTAGGAAAGGATGGTTAGAGGCTGACATGGCAAAATGGGAGACATGATATAGCAAGTGATAGGTAGCGGAGCATGGCAATAGAGCGAATAACTAGCAAAGCAAAGATAGAAGTGATTTCGAGGGGTGGTCATCTTTCCTGCAAGGTTCTCAGAGTTGTCGAAAGCTTGATCCTCGTAAGCGTACTCAACAGGTTCCTCGTTCACAAACTCGTCTCCCGGCTCTACCCAAGACAAGAACACAAACAAACGGAACCACAATCAACAACGAGAAATACACAAGCAACATGATGCAAAACATGTATGATATGCAAGATATGATATGCGATGCATATGCGTGCTCCGGAAGGAAAATGATGAACATGGCAGTAACTTGGCAAACCAAGCATGCCACTGGAAAGATGAGATGATTTCGGTCGAAATCGATATAAAGATCACCGGAAACGGATGCACGGTTTTCAAATGGCAAGCAAAACAAGAATGACACGAATCTGCGATTAACAGCATGATAGCACTTAAAATACAACAAACAACAATGCTACGGCACTCCAACATAGTAACAAAGCACATGGCATTAAACTACAGGAGATGCTTGACAAAATATGAACACTGAGCAATGGCTAGTTCACAACATAACAAGCTCAAACAAGCATGGAAAAAGTGCAAAAGATAACAGGATCACAGACTTAGTGAAAAACTGGACATGGCAGAAAACAGCATCAGGTAGCAATGTTCAGAGCACGAAATCAACAGGCTACACAAATTTAACATAGCAAAACAAGGCATGTCAGTGTTCTACTAAATGCACATGACAAAAGTCCCTTATTGACCATAAGCCAAAAAGGAGCAGAAGATATGATGGCAAGCATGTAAACACAGCAAGTTTCGTTATCAGGTTTCAGACTTAGCAGAAAACAGAGCATGGCAGAAATAATAATATGTAGGCCTCTTTGTGAGCTTGATTCACTCACTACAGAGCAATTCACTACAAACCAAGAACATCTACAGAAAGATGGCATGTTTATGAAGCTATCCATGGCAAGAACAAATGCATAGCATGTATGGATCAACTACAATAAGCTTGGCAAAATTGCATATCATGTTAAGAATCTGTCAGAAATATTTTATAGCAAAAGTAGAGCACGATTGAGTCATGCTATGATACTATATAATTGCAAACAAGGGCAGCAATGGATCAATTGCAACTATAGCTACAAAATATCCTTACTGAACATCTCCAAAATATGCATGAATCTCTCTGTAGCATCAAGTTTACATGGCAACAAAATAACAGCAGACAAAAATACATGGACTACACCACTGGAAATCAGAAATATTACGGGGCCTACTTTGCATGCTTGTGCTAGTCACCACAGAGATCACAAAAATACATGGACTACACCACTGGAAAGATGGCATGGCATACTTCAAAACACATGTAGAGCTCATGCCCATAAGATGCACAGATTTAAAGATACAGAAATGACAAATCTCCAAGTTCTGATAAGAACCAGCAGATAACAGCAATTAGCCCTCTTCCAACAGAGATTTGTGCATCAAGATGACCTCTAATGAACATGGTGCAATTGAACAAAATGTAGAGCATCGCGAGGCGAACAATTCGACATATTACACGCACGAATTGGAGCTACATGCAAAGAGTTATGGCATCACGAACAGGGCAATATGCTGTGAATCTTGCAGGACTTGGAGAAAAAAAGACAGAGGGAAATCGGGTCAACCTCACGCCGTTGACCAGATCGGATCGAGGCTCGGTCGAGGTCGGGCTTCGGCTCCGGTGGCAGCTGGCCGGCGACGGGGAAGGAGGGAGAGGCCGGAGGGGAAGGAGGCGAGGCCGGAGGAGAGGCGGCGGCGCCGCCGGCGGGCACGGGGTCG